>NC_089820.1:40966226-41156268 GCF_029633855.1 Hoplias malabaricus
TGGTTGCATAACATCACTACTTAAAACCAACAAATTATAAACGTCTATTGATGTTAGAATGGCAGGTTGAACTGACGTTAAAACTCAGACGTTGGGATTTGGTCACCATACCTTACAGCTTAATGTTGGTAATTTACGTCAATTTGACATCAAGGTGTGACGTTTGGAAGATGTTGGATTTTGGTTGCATAACATCACTACTTAAATCCCACACATTTTCAATGTCTATTGATGTTAGAATGGCAGGTTGAACTGATGTTAAAATTCAGACGTTTATCAGACGTTGGGATTTGGTCACCATGCCTTACAGCTTGATGTTGGTAATTTACATCAATTTGACATCAGGATGTGACGTTTGGAAGATGTTGGATTTTGGTTACATAACATCACTACTTAAAACCAACAAACTATCAACGTCTATTGATGTTAGAATGGCAGGTTGAACTGACGTTAAAATTCAGATGTTTATCAGACGTTGGGATTTGGTCACCATACCTTACAGCTTAATGTTGGTAATTTACATCAATTTGACATCAGGATGTGACGTTTGGAAGATGTTGGATTTTGGTTGCATAACATCACTACTTAAAACCAACAAATTATCAACGTCTATTGATGTTAGAATGGCAGGTAAAACTGACGTTAAAATTCAGACGTTGGGATTTGGTCACCATACCTTACAGCTTAATGTTGGTAATTTACGTCAATTTGACATCAGGATGTGACGTTTGGAAGATGTTGTATTTTGGTTACATAACATCACTACTTAAAACCAACAAATTATCAAAGTCTATTGATATTAGAATGGCAGGTTGAACTGACGTTAAAATTCAGACGTTTATCAGACGTTGGGATTTGGTCACCATACCTTACAGCTTAAAGTTGGTAATTTACGTCAATTTGACATCAGGATGTGACGTTTGGAAGATGTTGGATTTTGGTTGCATAACATCACTACTTAAAACCAACAAATTATCAACGTCTATTGATGTTAGAATGGCAGGTTGAACTGACGTTAAAATTCAGACGTTTATCAGACGTTGGGATTTGTTCACCATACCTTACAGCTTAATGTTGGTAATTTACGTCAATTTGACATCAAGGTGTGACGTTTGGAAGATGTTGGATTTTGGTTGCATAACATCACTACTTAAAACCAACAAATTATCAACGTCTATTGATGTTAGAATGGCAAGTTGAACTGACGTTAAAATTCAGATGTTTATCAGACGTTGGGATTTGGTCACCATACCTTACAGCTTAATGTTGGTAATTTACGTCAATTTGACATCAGGATGTGATGTTTGGAAGATGTTGGATTTTGGTTGCATAACATCACTACTTAAAACCAACAAATTATCAATGTCTATTGATGTTAGAATGGCAGGTTGAACTGACGTTAAAATTCAGACATTGGGATTTGGTCACCATACCTTACAGCTTAATGTTGGTAATTTACGTCAATTTGACATCAGGATGTGACGTTTGGAAGATGTATTTTGGTTACATAACATCACTACTTAAAACCAACAAATTATCAACGTCTATTGATATTAGAATGGCAGGTTGAACTGATGTTAAAATTCAGACGTTTATCAGACTTTGGGATTTGGTCACCATACCTTACAGCTTAAAGTTGGTAATTTACGTCAATTTGACATCAGGATGTGACGTTTGGAAGATGTTGGATTTTGGTTGCATAACATCACTACTTAAAACCAACAAATTATCAACGTCTATTGATGTTAGAATGGCAGGTTGAACTGACGTTAAAACTCAGACGTTGGGATTTGGTCACCATACCTTACAGCTTAATGTTGGTAATTTACGTCAATTTGACATCAAGGTGTGACGTTTGGAAGATGTTGGATTTTGGTTGCATAACATCACTACTTAAATCCCACACATTTTCAATGTCTATTGATGTTAGAATGGCAGGTTGAACTGATGTTAAAATTCAGACGTTTATCAGACGTTGGGATTTGGTCACCATGCCTTACAGCTTGATGTTGGTAATTTACATCAATTTGACATCAGGATGTGACGTTTGGAAGATGTTGGATTTTGGTTACATAACATCACTACTTAAAACCAACAAATTATCAACGTCTATTGATGTTAGAATGGCAGGTTGAACTGACGTTAAAATTCAGACGTTTATCAGACGTTGGGATTTGGTCACCATACCTTACAGCTTAAAGTTGGTAATTTACGTCAATTTGACATCAACGTGTGACGTTTGGAAGATGTTGGATTTTGGTTGCATAACATCACTACTTAAAACCAACAAATTATCAACGTCTATTGATGTTAGAATGGCAAGTTGAACTGACGTTAAAATTCAGATGTTTATCAGACGTTGGGATTTGGTCACCATACCTTACAGCTTAATGTTGGTAATTTACGTCAATTTGACATCAGGATGTGACGTTTGGAAGATGTTGGATTTTGGTTGCATAACATCACTACTTAAAACCAACAAATTATCAACGTCTATTGATGTTAGAATGGCAGGTTGAACTGACGTTAAAACTCAGACGTTGGGATTTGGTCACCATACCTTACAGCTTAATGTTGGTAATTTACGTCAATTTGACATCAAGGTGTGACGTTTGGAAGATGTTGGATTTTGGTTGCATAACATCACTACTTAAATCCCACACATTTTCAATGTCTATTGATGTTAGAATGGCAGGTTGAACTGATGTTAAAATTCAGACGTTTATCAGACGTTGGGATTTGGTCACCATGCCTTACAGCTTGATGTTGGTAATTTACATCAATTTGACATCAGGATGTGATGTTTGGAAGATGTTGGATTTTGGTTACATAACATCACTACTTAAAACCAACAAATTATCAACGTCTATTGATGTTAGAATGGCAGGTTGAACTGACGTTAAAATTCAGACGTTTATCAGACGTTGGGATTTGGTCACCATACCTTACAGCTTAAAGTTGGTAATTTACGTCAATTTGACATCAACGTGTGACGTTTGGAAGATGTTGGATTTTGGTTGCATAACATCACTACTTAAAACCAACAAACTATCAACGTCTATTGATGTTAGAATGGCAAGTTGAACTGACGTTAAAATTCAGATGTTTATCAGACGTTGGGATTTGGTCACCATACCTTACAGCTTAATGTTGGTAATTTACGTCAATTTGACATCAGGATGTGATGTTTGGAAGATGTTGGATTTTGGTTGCATAACATCACTACTTAAAACCAACAAATTATCAATGTCTATTGATGTTAGAATGGCAGGTTGAACTGACGTTAAAATTCAGACATTGGGATTTGGTCACCATACCTTACAGCTTAATGTTGGTAATTTACGTCAATTTGACATCAGGATGTGACGTTTGGAAGATGTATTTTGGTTACATAACATCACTACTTAAAACCAACAAATTATCAACGTCTATTGATATTAGAATGGCAGGTTGAACTGATGTTAAAATTCAGACATTTATCAGACTTTGGGATTTGGTCACCATACCTTACAGCTTAAAGTTGGTAATTTACGTCAATTTGACATCAGGATGTGACGTTTGGAAGATGTTGGATTTTGGTTGCATAACATCACTACTTAAAACCAACAAATTATAAACGTCTATTGATGTTAGAATGGCAGGTTGAACTGACGTTAAAACTCAGACGTTGGGATTTGGTCACCATACCTTACAGCTTAATGTTGGTAATTTACGTCAATTTGACATCAAGGTGTGACGTTTGGAAGATGTTGGATTTTGGTTGCATAACATCACTACTTAAATCCCACACATTTTCAATGTCTATTGATGTTAGAATGGCAGGTTGAACTGATGTTAAAATTCAGACGTTTATCAGACGTTGGGATTTGGTCACCATACCTTACAGCTTGATGTTGGTAATTTACATCAATTTGACATCAGGATGTGACGTTTGGAAGATGTTGGATTTTGGTTACATAACATCACTACTTAAAACCAACAAACTATCAACGTCTATTGATGTTAGAATGGCAGGTTGAACTGACGTTAAAATTCAGATGTTTATCAGACGTTGGGATTTGGTCACCATACCTTACAGCTTAATGTTGGTAATTTACATCAATTTGACATCAGGATGTGACGTTTGGAAGATGTTGGATTTTGGTTGCATAACATCACTACTTAAAACCAACAAATTATCAACGTCTATTGATGTTAGAATGGCAGGTAAAACTGACGTTAAAATTCAGACGTTGGGATTTGGTCACCATACCTTACAGCTTAATGTTGGTAATTTACGTCAATTTGACATCAGGATGTGACGTTTGGAAGATGTTGTATTTTGGTTACATAACATCACTACTTAAAACCAACAAATTATCAAAGTCTATTGATATTAGAATGGCAGGTTGAACTGACGTTAAAATTCAGACGTTTATCAGACGTTGGGATTTGGTCACCATACCTTACAGCTTAAAGTTGGTAATTTACGTCAATTTGACATCAGGATGTGACGTTTGGAAGATGTTGGATTTTGGTTGCATAACATCACTACTTAAAACCAACAAATTATCAACGTCTATTGATGTTAGAATGGCAGGTTGAACTGACGTTAAAATTCAGACGTTTATCAGACGTTGGGATTTGTTCACCATACCTTACAGCTTAATGTTGGTAATTTACGTCAATTTGACATCAAGGTGTGACGTTTGGAAGATGTTGGATTTTGGTTGCATAACATCACTACTTAAAACCAACAAATTATCAACGTCTATTGATGTTAGAATGGCAAGTTGAACTGACGTTAAAATTCAGATGTTTATCAGACGTTGGGATTTGGTCACCATACCTTACAGCTTAATGTTGGTAATTTACGTCAATTTGACATCAGGATGTGATGTTTGGAAGATGTTGGATTTTGGTTGCATAACATCACTACTTAAAACCAACAAATTATCAATGTCTATTGATGTTAGAATGGCAGGTTGAACTGACGTTAAAATTCAGACATTGGGATTTGGTCACCATACCTTACAGCTTAATGTTGGTAATTTACGTCAATTTGACATCAGGATGTGACGTTTGGAAGATGTTGGATTTTGGTTGCATAACATCACTACTTAAAACCAACAAATTATCAACGTCTATTGATGTTAGAATGGCAAGTTGAACTGACGTTAAAATTCAGATGTTTATCAGACGTTGGGATTTGGTCACCATACCTTACAGCTTAATGTTGGTAATTTACGTCAATTTGACATCAGGATGTGATGTTTGGAAGATGTTGGATTTTGGTTGCATAACATCACTACTTAAAACCAACAAATTATCAATGTCTATTGATGTTAGAATGGCAGGTTGAACTGACGTTAAAATTCAGACATTGGGATTTGGTCACCATACCTTACAGCTTAATGTTGGTAATTTACGTCAATTTGACATCAGGATGTGACGTTTGGAAGATGTATTTTGGTTACATAACATCACTACTTAAAACCAACAAATTATCAACGTCTATTGATATTAGAATGGCAGGTTGAACTGATGTTAAAATTCAGACGTTTATCAGACTTTGGGATTTGGTCACCATACCTTACAGCTTAAAGTTGGTAATTTACGTCAATTTGACATCAGGATGTGACGTTTGGAAGATGTTGGATTTTGGTTGCATAACATCACTACTTAAAACCAACAAATTATCAACGTCTATTGATGTTAGAATGGCAGGTTGAACTGACGTTAAAACTCAGACGTTGGGATTTGGTCACCATACCTTACAGCTTAATGTTGGTAATTTACGTCAATTTGACATCAAGGTGTGACGTTTGGAAGATGTTGGATTTTGGTTGCATAACATCACTACTTAAATCCCACACATTTTCAATGTCTATTGATGTTAGAATGGCAGGTTGAACTGATGTTAAAATTCAGACGTTTATCAGACGTTGGGATTTGGTCACCATGCCTTACAGCTTGATGTTGGTAATTTACATCAATTTGACATCAGGATGTGACGTTTGGAAGATGTTGGATTTTGGTTACATAACATCACTACTTAAAACCAACAAAATATCAACGTCTATTGATGTTAGAATGGCAGGTTGAACTGACGTTAAAATTCAGATGTTTATCAGACGTTGGGATTTGGTCACCATACCTTACAGCTTAATGTTGGTAATTTACATCAATTTGACATCAGGATGTGACGTTTGGAAGATGTTGGATTTTGGTTGCATAACATCACTACTTAAAACCAACAAATTATCAACGTCTATTGATGTTAGAATGGCAGGTAAAACTGACGTTAAAATTCAGACGTTGGGATTTGGTCACCATACCTTACAGCTTAATGTTGGTAATTTACGTCAATTTGACATCAGGATGTGACGTTTGGAAGATGTTGTATTTTGGTTACATAACATCACTACTTAAAACCAACAAATTATCAAAGTCTATTGATATTAGAATGGCAAGTTGAATTGACGTTAAAATTCAGACGTTTATCAGACTTTGGGATTTGGTCACCATACCTTACAGCTTAATGTTGGTAATTTACGTCAATTTGACATCAGGATGTGATGTTTGGAAGATGTTGGATTTTGGTTGCATAACATCACTACTTAAAACCAACAAATTATCAATGTCTATTGATGTTAGAATGGCAGGTTGAACTGACGTTAAAATTCAGACATTGGGATTTGGTCACCATACCTTACAGCTTAATGTTGGTAATTTACGTCAATTTGACATCAGGATGTGACGTTTGGAAGATGTATTTTGGTTACATAACATCACTACTTAAAACCAACAAATTATCAACGTCTATTGATATTAGAATGGCAGGTTGAACTGATGTTAAAATTCAGACGTTTATCAGACTTTGGGATTTGGTCACCATACCTTACAGCTTAAAGTTGGTAATTTACGTCAATTTGACATCAGGATGTGACGTTTGGAAGATGTTGGATTTTGGTTGCATAATATCACTACTTAAAACCAACAAATTATCAACGTCTATTGATGTTAGAATGGCAGGTTGAACTGACGTTAAAACTCAGACATTGGGATTTGGTCACCATACCTTACAGCTTAATGTTGGTAATTTACGTCAATTTGACATCAAGGTGTGACGTTTGGAAGATGTTGGATTTTGGTTGCATAACATCACTACTTAAATCCCACACATTTTCAATGTCTATTGATGTTAGAATGGCAGGTTGAACTGATATTAAAATTCAGACGTTTATCAGACGTTGGGATTTGGTCACCATGCCTTACAGCTTGATGTTGGTAATTTACATCAATTTGACATCAGGATGTGACGTTTGGAAGATGTTGGATTTTGGTTACATAACATCACTACTTAAAACCAACAAATTATCAACGTCTATTGATGTTAGAATGGCAGGTTGAACTGACGTTAAAATTCAGACGTTTATCAGACGTTGGGATTTGGTCACCATACCTTACAGCTTAAAGTTGGTAATTTACGTCAATTTGACATCAACGTGTGACGTTTGGAAGATGTTGGATTTTGGTTGCATAACATCACTACTTAAAACCAACAAATTATCAATGTCTATTGATGTTAGAATGGCAGGTTGAACTGACGTTAAAATTCAGACATTGGGATTTGGTCACCATACCTTACAGCTTAATGTTGGTAATTTACGTCAATTTGACATCAGGATGTGACGTTTGGAAGATGTATTTTGGTTACATAACATCACTACTTAAAACCAACAAATTATCAACGTCTATTGATATTAGAATGGCAGGTTGAACTGATGTTAAAATTCAGACGTTTATCAGACTTTGGGACTTGGTCACCATACCTTACAGCTTAAAGTTGGTAATTTACGTCAATTTGACATCAGGATGTGACGTTTGGAAGATGTTGGATTTTGGTTGCATAACATCACTACTTAAAACCAACAAATTATCAACGTCTATTGATGTTAGAATGGCAGGTTGAACTGACGTTAAAACTCAGACGTTGGGATTTGGTCACCATACCTTACAGCTTAATGTTGGTAATTTACGTCAATTTGACATCAAGGTGTGACGTTTGGAAGATGTTGGATTTTGGTTGCATAACATCACTACTTAAATCCCACACATTTTCAATGTCTATTGATGTTAGAATGGCAGGTTGAACTGATGTTAAAATTCAGACGTTTATCAGACGTTGGGATTTGGTCACCATGCCTTACAGCTTGATGTTGGTAATTTACATCAATTTGACATCAGGATGTGACGTTTGGAAGATGTTGGATTTTGGTTACATAACATCACTACTTAAAACCAACAAACTATCAACGTCTATTGATGTTAGAATGGCAGGTTGAACTGACGTTAAAATTCAGATGTTTATCAGACGTTGGGATTTGGTCACCATACCTTACAGCTTAATGTTGGTAATTTACATCAATTTGACATCAGGATGTGACGTTTGGAAGATGTTGGATTTTGGTTGCATAACATCACTACTTAAAACCAACAAATTATCAACGTCTATTGATGTTAGAATGGCAGGTAAAACTGACGTTAAAATTCAGACGTTGGGATTTGGTCACCATACCTTACAGCTTAATGTTGGTAATTTACGTCAATTTGACATCAGGATGTGACGTTTGGAAGATGTTGTATTTTGGTTACATAACATCACTACTTAAAACCAACAAATTATCAAAGTCTATTGATATTAGAATGGCAGGTTGAACTGACGTTAAAATTCAGACGTTTATCAGACGTTGGGATTTGGTCACCATGCCTTACAGCTTGATGTTGGTAATTTACATCAATTTGACATCAGGATGTGACGTTTGGAAGATGTTGGATTTTGGTTACATAACATCACTACTTAAAACCAACAAATTATCAACGTCTATTGATGTTAGAATGGCAGGTTGAACTGACGTTAAAATTCAGACGTTTATCAGACGTTGGGATTTGGTCACCATACCTTACAGCTTAATGTTGGTAATTTACATCAATTTGACATCAGGATTTGACGTTTGGAAGATGTTGGATTTTGGTAGCATAACATCACTACTTAAAACCAACAAATTATCAATGTCTATTGATGTTAGAATGGCAGGTTGAACTGACGTTAAAATTCAGACATTGGGATTTGGTCACCATACCTTACAGCTTAATGTTGGTAATTTACGTCAATTTGACATCAGGATGTGACGTTTGGAAGATGTATTTTGGTTACATAACATCACTACTTAAAACCAACAAATTATCAACGTCTATTGATATTAGAATGGCAGGTTGAACTGATGTTAAAATTCAGACGTTTATCAGACTTTGGGATTTGGTCACCATACCTTACAGCTTAAAGTTGGTAATTTACGTCAATTTGACATCAGGATGTGACGTTTGGAAGATGTTGGATTTTGGTTGCATAATATCACTACTTAAAACCAACAAATTATCAACGTCTATTGATGTTAGAATGGCAGGTTGAACTGACGTTAAAACTCAGACATTGGGATTTGGTCACCATACCTTACAGCTTAATGTTGGTAATTTACGTCAATTTGACATCAAGGTGTGACGTTTGGAAGATGTTGGATTTTGGTTGCATAACATCACTACTTAAATCCCACACATTTTCAATGTCTATTGATGTTAGAATGGCAGGTTGAACTGATATTAAAATTCAGACGTTTATCAGACGTTGGGATTTGGTCACCATGCCTTACAGCTTGATGTTGGTAATTTACATCAATTTGACATCAGGATGTGACGTTTGGAAGATGTTGGATTTTGGTTACATAACATCACTACTTAAAACCAACAAATTATCAACGTCTATTGATGTTAGAATGGCAGGTTGAACTGACGTTAAAATTCAGACGTTTATCAGACGTTGGGATTTGGTCACCATACCTTACAGCTTAAAGTTGGTAATTTACGTCAATTTGACATCAACGTGTGACGTTTGGAAGATGTTGGATTTTGGTTGCATAACATCACTACTTAAAACCAACAAATTATCAACGTCTATTGATGTTAGAATGGCAAGTTGAACTGACGTTAAAATTCAGATGTTTATCAGACGTTGGGATTTGGTCACCATACCTTACAGCTTAATGTTGGTAATTTACGTCAATTTGACATCAGGATGTGATGTTTGGAAGATGTTGGATTTTGGTTGCATAACATAACTACTTAAAACCAACAAATTATCAATGTCTATTGATGTTAGAATGGCAGGTTGAACTGACGTTAAAATTCAGACATTGGGATTTGGTCACCATACCTTACAGCTTAATGTTGGTAATTTACGTCAATTTGACATCAGGATGTGACGTTTGGAAGATGTATTTTGGTTACATAACATCACTACTTAAAACCAACAAATTATCAACGTCTATTGATATTAGAATGGCAGGTTGAACTGATGTTAAAATTCAGACGTTTATCAGACTTTGGGACTTGGTCACCATACCTTACAGCTTAAAGTTGGTAATTTACGTCAATTTGACATCAGGATGTGACGTTTGGAAGATGTTGGATTTTGGTTGCATAACATCACTACTTAAAACCAACAAATTATCAACGTCTATTGATGTTAGAATGGCAGGTTGAACTGACGTTAAAACTCAGACGTTGGGATTTGGTCACCATACCTTACAGCTTAATGTTGGTAATTTACGTCAATTTGACATCAAGGTGTGACGTTTGGAAGATGTTGGATTTTGGTTGCATAACATCACTACTTAAATCCCACACATTTTCAATGTCTATTGATGTTAGAATGGCAGGTTGAACTGATGTTAAAATTCAGACGTTTATCAGACGTTGGGATTTGGTCACCATGCCTTACAGCTTGATGTTGGTAATTTACATCAATTTGACATCAGGATGTGACGTTTGGAAGATGTTGGATTTTGGTTACATAACATCACTACTTAAAACCAACAAACTATCAACGTCTATTGATGTTAGAATGGCAGGTTGAACTGACGTTAAAATTCAGATGTTTATCAGACGTTGGGATTTGGTCACCATACCTTACAGCTTAATGTTGGTAATTTACATCAATTTGACATCAGGATGTGACGTTTGGAAGATGTTGGATTTTGGTTGCATAACATCACTACTTAAAACCAACAAATTATCAACGTCTATTGATGTTAGAATGGCAGGTAAAACTGACGTTAAAATTCAGACGTTGGGATTTGGTCACCATACCTTACAGCTTAATGTTGGTAATTTACGTCAATTTGACATCAGGATGTGACGTTTGGAAGATGTTGTATTTTGGTTACATAACATCACTACTTAAAACCAACAAATTATCAAAGTCTATTGATATTAGAATGGCAGGTTGAACTGACGTTAAAATTCAGACGTTTATCAGACGTTGGGATTTGGTCACAATACCTTACAGCTTAAAGTTGGTAATTTACGTCAATTTGACATCAGGATGTGACGTTTGGAAGATGTTGGATTTTGGTTGCATAACATCACTACTTAAAACCAACAAATTATCAACGTCTATTGATGTTAGAATGGCAGGTTGAAGTGACGTTAATATTCAGACGTTTATCAGACGTTGGGATTTGTTCACCATACCTTACAGCTTAATGTTGGTAATTTACGTCAATTTGACATCAAGGTGTGACGTTTGGAAGATGTTGGATTTTGGTTGCATAACATCACTACTTAAAACCAACAAATTATCAACGTCTATTGATGTTAGAATGGCAAGTTGAACTGACGTTAAAATTCAGACGTTCATCAGACGTTGGGATTTGGTCACCATACCTTACAGCTTAATGTTGGTAATTTACGTCAATTTGACATCAGGATGTGATGTTTGGAAGATGTTGGATTTTGGTTGCATAACATCACTACTTAAAACCAACAAATTATCAATGTCTATTGATGTTAGAATGGCAGGTTGAACTGACGTTAAAATTCAGACGTTGGGATTTGGTCACCATACCTTACAGCTTAATGTTGGTAATTTACGTCAATTTGACATCAGGATGTGACGTTTGGAAGATGTATTTTGGTTACATAACATCACTACTTAAAACCAACAAATTATCAACGTCTATTGATATTAGAATGGCAGGTTGAACTGATGTTAAAATTCAGACGTTCATCAGACGTTGGGATTTGGTCACCATACCTTACAGCTTAAAGTTGGTAATTTACGTCAATTTGACATCAGGATGTGACGTTTGGAAGATGTTGGATTTTGGTTGCATAACATCACTACTTAAAACCAACAAATTATCAACGTCTATTGAAGTTAGAATGGCAGGTTGAACTGACGTTAAAACTCAGACGTTGGGATTTGGTCACCATACCTTACAGCTTAATGTTGGTAATTTACGTCAATTTGACATCAAGGTGTGACGTTTGGAAGATGTTGGATTTTGGTTGCATAACATCACTACTTAAATCCCACACATTTTCAATGTCTATTGATGTTAGAATGGCAGGTTGAACTGATGTTAAAATTCAGACGTTTATGAGACGTTGGGATTTTGTCACCATGCCTTACAGCTTGATGTTGGTAATTTACATCAATTTGACATCAGGATGTGACGTTTGGAAGATGTTGGATTTTGGTTACATAACATCACTACTTAAAACCAACAAATTATCAACGTCTATTGATGTTAGAATGGCAGGTTGAACTGACGTTAAAATTCAGACGTTTATCAGACGTTGGGATTTGGTCACCATACCTTACAGCTTAATGTTGGTAATTTACATCAATTTGACATCAGGATTTGACGTTTGGAAGATGTTGGATTTTGGTAGCATAACATCACTACTTAAAACCAACAAATTATCAACGTCTATTGATGTTAGAATGGCAGGTTGAACTGACGTTAAAATTCAGACGTTGGGATTTGGTCACCATACCTTACAGCTTAATGTTGGTAATTTACGTCAATTTGACATCAGGATGTGACGTTTGGAAGATGTTGTATTTTGGTTACATAACATCACTACTTAAAACCAACAAATTATCAACGTCTATTGATATTAGAATGGCAGGTTGAACTGACGTTAAAATTCAGACGTTTATCAGACGTTGGGATTTTGTCACCATACCTTACAGCTTAAAGTTGGTAATTTACGTCAATTTGACATCAGGATGTGACGTTTGGAAGATGTTGGATTTTGGTTGCATAACATCACTACTTAAAACCAACAAATTATCAACGTCTATTGATGTTAGAATGGCAGGTTGAAGTGACGTTAAAATTCAGACGTTTATCAGACGTTGGGATTTGTTCACCATACCTTACAGCTTAATGTTGGTAATTTACGTCAATTTGACATCAAGGTGTGACGTTTGGAAGATGTTGGATTTTGGTTGCATAACATCACTACTTAAAACCAACAAATTATCAACGTCTATTGATGTTAGAATGGCAAGTTGAACTGACGTTAAAATTCAGATGTTTATCAGACGTTGGGATTTGGTCACCATACCTTACAGCTTAATGTTGGTAATTTACGTCAATTTGACATCAGGATGTGACGTTTGGAAGATGTTGGATTTTGGTTGCATAACATCACTACTTAAAACCAACAAATTATCAACGTCTATTGATGTTAGAATGGCAGGTTGAACTGACGTTAAAATTCAGACGTTGGGATTTGGTCACCATACCTTACAGCTTAATGTTGGTAATTTACATCAATTTGACATCAGGATGTGACGTTTGGAAGATGTTGTATTTTGGTTACATAACATCACTACTTAAAACCAACAAATTATCAACGTCTATTGATGTTAGAATGGCAGGTTGAACTGACGTTAAAACTCAGACGTTGGGATTTGGTCACCATACTTTACAGCTTAATGTTGGTAATTTACGTCAATTTGACATCAAGGTGTGACGTTTGGAAGATGTTGGATTTTGGTTGCATAACATCACTACTTAAATCCAACACATTTTCAATGTCTATTGATGTTAGAATGGCAGGTTGAACTGATGTTAAAATTCATACGTTTATCAGACGTTGGGATTTGGTCACCATGCCTTACAGCTTGATGTTGGTAATTTACATCAATTTGACATCAGGATGTGACGTTTGGAAGATGTTGGATTTTGGTTACATAACATCACTACTTAAAACCAACAAATTATCAACGTCTATTGATGTTAGAATGGCAGGTTGAACTGACGTTAAAATTCAGACGTTTATCAGACGTTGGGATTTGGTCACCTTACCTTACAGCTTAATGTTGGTAATTTACATCAATTTGACATCAGGATGTGACGTTTGGAAGATGTTGGATTTTGGTTGCATAACATCACTACTTAAAACCAACAAATTCTCAACGTCTATTGATGTTAGAATGGCAGCTTGAACTGACGTTAAAATTCAGACGTTGGGATTTGGTCACCATACCTTACAGCTTAATGTTGGTAATTTACGTCAATTTGACATCAGGATGTGACGTTTGGAAGATGTTGTATTTTGGTTACATAACATCACTACTTAAAACCAACAAATTATCAACGTCTATTGATATTAGAATGGTAGGTTGAACTGACGTTAAAATTCAGACGTTTATCAGACGCTGGGATTTGGTCACCATACCTTACAGCTTAAAGTTGGTAATTTACGTCAATTTGACATCAGGATGTGACGTTTGGAAGATGTTGGATTTTGGTTGCATAACATCACTACTTAAAACCAACAAATTATCAACGTCTATTGATGTTAGAATGGCAGGTTGAAGTGACGTTAAAATTCAGACGTTTATCAGACGTTGGGATTTGTTCACCATACCTTACAGCCTAAGGTTGGTAATTTACGTCAATTTGACATCAAGGTGTGACGTTTGGAAGATGTTGGATTTTGGTTGCATAACATCACTACTTAAAACCAACAAATTATCAACGTCTATTGATGTTAGAATGGCAAGTTGAACTGACGTTAAAATTCAGATGTTTATCAGACGTTGGGATTTGGTCACCATACCTTACAGCTTAATGTTGGTAATTTACGTCAATTTGACATCAGGATGTGACGTTTGGAAGATGTTGGATTTTGGTTGCATAACATCACTACTTAAAACCAACAAATTATCAACGTCTCTTGATGTTAGAATGGCAGGTTGAACTGACGTTAAAAGTCAGACGTTGGGATTTGGTCACCATACCTTACAGCTTAATGTTGGTAATTTACGTCAATTTGACATCAGGATGTGACGTTTGGAAGATGTATTTTGGTTACATAACATCACTACTTAAAACCAACAAATTATCAACGTCTATTGATATTAGAATGGCAGGTTGAACTGATGTTAAAATTCAGACGTTTATCAGACGTTGGGATTTGGTCACCATACCTTACAGCTTAAAGTTGGTAATTTACGTCAATTTGACATCAGGATGTGACGTTTGGAAGATGTTGGATTTTGGTTGCATAACATCACTACTTAAAACCAACAAATTATCAACGTCTATTGATGTTAGAATGGCAGGTTGAACTGACGTTAAAACTCGGACGTTGGGATTTGGTCACCATACCTTACAGCTTAATGTTGGTAATTTACGTCAATTTGACATCAAGGTGTGACGTTTGGAAGATGTTGGATTTTGGTTGCATAACATCACTACTTAAATCCCACACATTTTCAATGTCTATTGATGTTAGAATGGCAGGTTGAACTGATGTTAAAATTCAGACGTTTATCAGACGTTGGGATTTGGTCACCATGCCTTACAGCTTGATGTTGGTAATTTACATCAATTTGACATCAGGATGTGACGTTTGGAAGATGTTGGATTTTGGTTACATAACATCACTACTTAAAAACAACAAATTATCAACGTCTATTGATGTTAGAATGGCAGGTTGAACTGACGTTAAAATTCAGACGTTTATCAGACGTTGGGATTTGGTCACCATACCTTACAGCTTAATGTTGGTAATTTACATCAATTTGACATCAGGATGTGACGTTTGGAAGATGTTGGATTTTGGTTGCATAACATCACTACTTAAAACCAACAAATTATCAATGTCTATTGATGTTAGAATGGCAGGTTGAACTGACGTTAAAATTCAGACGTTGGGATTTGGTCACCATACCTTACAGCTTAATGTTGGTAATTTACGTCAATTTGACATCAGGATGTGACGTTTGGAAGATGTTGTATTTTGTTTACATAACATCACTACTTAAAACCAACAAATTATCAACGTCTATTGATATTAGAATGGCAGGTTGAACTGACGTTAAAATTCAGACGTTTATCAGACGTTGGGATTTGGTCACCATACCTTACAGCTTAAAGTTGGTAATTTACGTCAATTTGACATCAGGATGTGACGTTTGGAAGATGTTGGATTTTGGTTGCATAACATCACTACTTAAAACCAACAAATTATCAACGTCTATTGATATTAGAATGGCAGGTTGAACTGACGTTAAAATTCAGATGTTTATCAGACGTTGGGATTTGGTCACCATACCTTACAGCTTAAAGTTGGTAATTTACGTCAATTTGACATCAGGATGTGACGTTTGGAAGATATTGGATTTTGGTTGCATAACATCACTACTTAAAACCAACAAATTATCAACGTCTATTGATGTTAGAATGGCAAGTTGAACTGACGTTAAAATTCAGATGTTTATCAGACGTTGGGATTTGGTCACCATACCTTACAGCTTAATGTTGGTAATTTACGTCAATTTGACATCAGGATGTGATGTTTGGAAGATGTTGGATTTTGGTTGCATAACATCACTACTTAAAACCAACAAATTATCAATGTCTATTGATGTTAGAATGGCAGGTTGAACTGATGTTAAAATTCAGACGTTTATCAGACGTTGGGATTTGGTCACCATACCTTACAGCTTAAAGTTGGTAATTTACGTCAATTTGACATCAGGATGTGACGTTTGGAAGATGTTGGATTTTGGTTGCATAACATCACTACTTAAAACCAACAAATTATCAACGTCTATTGATATTAGAATGGCAGGTTGAACTGATGTTAAAATTCAGACGTTTATCAGACGTTGGGATTTGGTCACCATACCTTACAGCTTAAAGTTGGTAATTTACGTCAATTTGACATCAGGATGTGACGTTTGGAAGATGTTGGATTTTGGTTGCATAACATCACTACTTAAAACCAACAAATTATCAACGTCTTTTGATGTTAGAATGGCAGGTTGAACTGACGTTAAAACTCGGACGTTGGGATTTGGTCACCATACCTTACAGCTTAATGTTGGTAATTTACGTCAATTTGACATCAAGGTGTGACGTTTGGAAGATGTTGGATTTTGGTTGCATAACATCACTACTTAAATCCCACACATTTTCAATGTCTATTGATGTTAGAATGGCAGGTTGAACTGATGTTAAAATTCAGACGTTTATCAGACGTTGGGATTTGGTCACCATGCCTTACAGCTTGATGTTGGTAATTTACATCAATTTGACATCAGGATGTGACGTTTGGAAGATGTTGGATTTTGGTTACATAACATCACTACTTAAAAACAACAAATTATCAACGTCTATTGATGTTAGAATGGCAGGTTGAACTGACGTTAAAATTCAGACGTTTATCAGACGTTGGGATTTGGTCACCATACCTTACAGCTTAATGTTGGTAATTTACATCAATTTGACATCAGGATGTGACGTTTGGAAGATGTTGGATTTTGGTTGCATAACATCACTACTTAAAACCAACAAATTATCAATGTCTATTGATGTTAGAATGGCAGGTCAAACTGACGTTAAAATTCAGACGTTGGGATTTGGTCACCATACCTTACAGCTTAATGTTGGTAATTTACGTCAATTTGACATCAGGATGTGACGTTTGGAAGATGTTGTATTTTGTTTACATAACATCACTACTTAAAACCAACAAATTATCAACGTCTATTGATATTAGAATGGCAGGTTGAACTGACGTTAAAATTCAGACGTTTATCAGACGTTGGGATTTGGTCACCATACCTTACAGCTTAAAGTTGGTAATTTACGTCAATTTGACATCAGGATGTGACGTTTGGAAGATGTTGGATTTTGGTTGCATAACATCACTACTTAAAACCAACAAATTATCAACGTCTATTGATATTAGAATGGCAGGTTGAACTGACGTTAAAATTCAGACGTTTATCAGACGTTGGGATTTGGTCACCATACCTTACAGCTTAAAGTTGGTAATTTACGTCAATTTGACATCAGGATGTGACGTTTGGAAGATGTTGGATTTTGGTTGCATAACATCACTACTTAAAACCAACAAATTATCAACGTCTATTGATGTTAGATAGGCAGGTTGAAGTGACGTTAAAATTCAGACGTTTATCAGACGTTGGGATTTGTTCACCATACCTTACAGCTTAATGTTGGTAATTTACGTCAATTTGACATCAAGGTGTGACGTTTGGAAGATGTTGGATTTTGGTTGCATAACATCACTACTTAAAACCAACAAATTATCAACGTCTATTGATGTTAGAATGGCAAGTTGAACTGACGTTAAAATTCAGATGTTTATCAGACGTTGGGATTTGGTCACCATACCTTACAGCTTAATGTTGGTAATTTACGTCAATTTGACATCAGGATGTGATGTTTGGAAGATGTTGGATTTTGGTTGCATAACATCACTACTTAAAACCAACAAATTATCAATGTCTATTGATGTTAGAATGGCAGGTTGAACTGACGTTAAAATTCAGACGTTGGGATTTGGTCACCATACCTTACAGCTTAAAGTTGGTAATTTACGTCAATTTGACATCAGGATGTGACGTTTGGAAGATGTTGGATTTTGGTTGCATAACATCACTACTTAAAACCAACAAATTATCAACGTCTATTGATGTTAGAATGGCAGGTTGAACTGACGTTAAAACTCAGACGTTGGGATTTGGTCACCATACCTTACAGCTTAATGTTGGTAATTTACGTCAATTTGACATCAAGGTGTGACATTTGGAAGATGTTGGATTTTGGTTGCATAACATCACTACTTAAATCCCACACATTTTCAATGTCTATTGATGTTAGAATGGCAGGTTGAACTGATGTTAAAATTCAGACGTTTATCAGACGTTGGGATTTGGTCACCATACCTTACAGCTTAATGTTGGTAATTTACGTCAATTTGACATCAGGATGTGATGTTTGGAAGATGTTGGATTTTGGTTGCATAACATCACTACTTAAAACCAACAAATTATCAATGTCTATTGATGTTAGAATGGCAGGTTGAACTGACGTTAAAATTCAGACATTGGGATTTGGTCACCATACCTTACAGCTTAATGTTGGTAATTTACGTCAATTTGACATCAGGATGTGACGTTTGGAAGATGTATTTTGGTTACATAACATCACTACTTAAAACCAACAAATTATCAACGTCTATTGATATTAGAATGGCAGGTTGAACTGATGTTAAAATTCAGACATTTATCAGACTTTGGGATTTGGTCACCATACCTTACAGCTTAAAGTTGGTAATTTACGTCAATTTGACATCAGGATGTGACGTTTGGAAGATGTTGGATTTTGGTTGCATAACATCACTACTTAAAACCAACAAATTATAAACGTCTATTGATGTTAGAATGGCAGGTTGAACTGACGTTAAAACTCAGACGTTGGGATTTGGTCACCATACCTTACAGCTTAATGTTGGTAATTTACGTCAATTTGACATCAAGGTGTGACGTTTGGAAGATGTTGGATTTTGGTTGCATAACATCACTACTTAAATCCCACACATTTTCAATGTCTATTGATGTTAGAATGGCAGGTTGAACTGATGTTAAAATTCAGACGTTTATCAGACGTTGGGATTTGGTCACCATACCTTACAGCTTGATGTTGGTAATTTACATCAATTTGACATCAGGATGTGACGTTTGGAAGATGTTGGATTTTGGTTACATAACATCACTACTTAAAACCAACAAACTATCAACGTCTATTGATGTTAGAATGGCAGGTTGAACTGACGTTAAAATTCAGATGTTTATCAGACGTTGGGATTTGGTCACCATACCTTACAGCTTAATGTTGGTAATTTACATCAATTTGACATCAGGATGTGACGTTTGGAAGATGTTGGATTTTGGTTGCATAACATCACTACTTAAAACCAACAAATTATCAACGTCTATTGATGTTAGAATGGCAGGTAAAACTGACGTTAAAATTCAGACGTTGGGATTTGGTCACCATACCTTACAGCTTAATGTTGGTAATTTACGTCAATTTGACATCAGGATGTGACGTTTGGAAGATGTTGTATTTTGGTTACATAACATCACTACTTAAAACCAACAAATTATCAAAGTCTATTGATATTAGAATGGCAGGTTGAACTGACGTTAAAATTCAGACGTTTATCAGACGTTGGGATTTGGTCACCATACCTTACAGCTTAAAGTTGGTAATTTACGTCAATTTGACATCAGGATGTGACGTTTGGAAGATGTTGGATTTTGGTTGCATAACATCACTACTTAAAACCAACAAATTATCAACGTCTATTGATGTTAGAATGGCAGGTTGAACTGACGTTAAAATTCAGACGTTTATCAGACGTTGGGATTTGTTCACCATACCTTACAGCTTAATGTTGGTAATTTACGTCAATTTGACATCAAGGTGTGACGTTTGGAAGATGTTGGATTTTGGTTGCATAACATCACTACTTAAAACCAACAAATTATCAACGTCTATTGATGTTAGAATGGCAAGTTGAACTGACGTTAAAATTCAGATGTTTATCAGACGTTGGGATTTGGTCACCATACCTTACAGCTTAATGTTGGTAATTTACGTCAATTTGACATCAGGATGTGATGTTTGGAAGATGTTGGATTTTGGTTGCATAACATCACTACTTAAAACCAACAAATTATCAATGTCTATTGATGTTAGAATGGCAGGTTGAACTGACGTTAAAATTCAGACATTGGGATTTGGTCACCATACCTTACAGCTTAATGTTGGTAATTTACGTCAATTTGACATCAGGATGTGACGTTTGGAAGATGTTGGATTTTGGTTGCATAACATCACTACTTAAAACCAACAAATTATCAACGTCTATTGATGTTAGAATGGCAAGTTGAACTGACGTTAAAATTCAGATGTTTATCAGACGTTGGGATTTGGTCACCATACCTTACAGCTTAATGTTGGTAATTTACGTCAATTTGACATCAGGATGTGATGTTTGGAAGATGTTGGATTTTGGTTGCATAACATCACTACTTAAAACCAACAAATTATCAATGTCTATTGATGTTAGAATGGCAGGTTGAACTGACGTTAAAATTCAGACATTGGGATTTGGTCACCATACCTTACAGCTTAATGTTGGTAATTTACGTCAATTTGACATCAGGATGTGACGTTTGGAAGATGTATTTTGGTTACATAACATCACTACTTAAAACCAACAAATTATCAACGTCTATTGATATTAGAATGGCAGGTTGAACTGATGTTAAAATTCAGACGTTTATCAGACTTTGGGATTTGGTCACCATACCTTACAGCTTAAAGTTGGTAATTTACGTCAATTTGACATCAGGATGTGACGTTTGGAAGATGTTGGATTTTGGTTGCATAACATCACTACTTAAAACCAACAAATTATCAACGTCTATTGATGTTAGAATGGCAGGTTGAACTGACGTTAAAACTCAGACGTTGGGATTTGGTCACCATACCTTACAGCTTAATGTTGGTAATTTACGTCAATTTGACATCAAGGTGTGACGTTTGGAAGATGTTGGATTTTGGTTGCATAACATCACTACTTAAATCCCACACATTTTCAATGTCTATTGATGTTAGAATGGCAGGTTGAACTGATGTTAAAATTCAGACGTTTATCAGACGTTGGGATTTGGTCACCATGCCTTACAGCTTGATGTTGGTAATTTACATCAATTTGACATCAGGATGTGACGTTTGGAAGATGTTGGATTTTGGTTACATAACATCACTACTTAAAACCAACAAAATATCAACGTCTATTGATGTTAGAATGGCAGGTTGAACTGACGTTAAAATTCAG
The DNA here is from genome assembly GCF_029633855.1 of Hoplias malabaricus. Taxonomy (NCBI): domain Eukaryota; kingdom Metazoa; phylum Chordata; class Actinopteri; order Characiformes; family Erythrinidae; genus Hoplias; species Hoplias malabaricus. The sequence continues at coordinate 40,988,295 of NC_089820.1, forward strand.
ATGTTTATCAGACGTTGGGATTTGGTCACCATACCTTACAGCTTAATGTTGGTAATTTACATCAATTTGACATCAGGATGTGACGTTTGGAAGATGTTGGATTTTGGTTGCATAACATCACTACTTAAAACCAACAAATTATCAACGTCTATTGATGTTAGAATGGCAGGTAAAACTGACGTTAAAATTCAGACGTTGGGATTTGGTCACCATACCTTACAGCTTAATGTTGGTAATTTACGTCAATTTGACATCAGGATGTGACGTTTGGAAGATGTTGTATTTTGGTTACATAACATCACTACTTAAAACCAACAAATTATCAAAGTCTATTGATATTAGAATGGCAAGTTGAATTGACGTTAAAATTCAGACGTTTATCAGACTTTGGGATTTGGTCACCATACCTTACAGCTTAATGTTGGTAATTTACGTCAATTTGACATCAGGATGTGATGTTTGGAAGATGTTGGATTTTGGTTGCATAACATCACTACTTAAAACCAACAAATTATCAATGTCTATTGATGTTAGAATGGCAGGTTGAACTGACGTTAAAATTCAGACATTGGGATTTGGTCACCATACCTTACAGCTTAATGTTGGTAATTTACGTCAATTTGACATCAGGATGTGACGTTTGGAAGATGTATTTTGGTTACATAACATCACTACTTAAAACCAACAAATTATCAACGTCTATTGATATTAGAATGGCAGGTTGAACTGATGTTAAAATTCAGACGTTTATCAGACTTTGGGATTTGGTCACCATACCTTACAGCTTAAAGTTGGTAATTTACGTCAATTTGACATCAGGATGTGACGTTTGGAAGATGTTGGATTTTGGTTGCATAATATCACTACTTAAAACCAACAAATTATCAACGTCTATTGATGTTAGAATGGCAGGTTGAACTGACGTTAAAACTCAGACATTGGGATTTGGTCACCATACCTTACAGCTTAATGTTGGTAATTTACGTCAATTTGACATCAAGGTGTGACGTTTGGAAGATGTTGGATTTTGGTTGCATAACATCACTACTTAAATCCCACACATTTTCAATGTCTATTGATGTTAGAATGGCAGGTTGAACTGATATTAAAATTCAGACGTTTATCAGACGTTGGGATTTGGTCACCATGCCTTACAGCTTGATGTTGGTAATTTACATCAATTTGACATCAGGATGTGACGTTTGGAAGATGTTGGATTTTGGTTACATAACATCACTACTTAAAACCAACAAATTATCAACGTCTATTGATGTTAGAATGGCAGGTTGAACTGACGTTAAAATTCAGACGTTTATCAGACGTTGGGATTTGGTCACCATACCTTACAGCTTAAAGTTGGTAATTTACGTCAATTTGACATCAACGTGTGACGTTTGGAAGATGTTGGATTTTGGTTGCATAACATCACTACTTAAAACCAACAAATTATCAACGTCTATTGATGTTAGAATGGCAAGTTGAACTGACGTTAAAATTCAGATGTTTATCAGACGTTGGGATTTGGTCACCATACCTTACAGCTTAATGTTGGTAATTTACGTCAATTTGACATCAGGATGTGATGTTTGGAAGATGTTGGATTTTGGTTGCATAACATAACTACTTAAAACCAACAAATTATCAATGTCTATTGATGTTAGAATGGCAGGTTGAACTGACGTTAAAATTCAGACATTGGGATTTGGTCACCATACCTTACAGCTTAATGTTGGTAATTTACGTCAATTTGACATCAGGATGTGACGTTTGGAAGATGTATTTTGGTTACATAACATCACTACTTAAAACCAACAAATTATCAACGTCTATTGATATTAGAATGGCAGGTTGAACTGATGTTAAAATTCAGACGTTTATCAGACTTTGGGACTTGGTCACCATACCTTACAGCTTAAAGTTGGTAATTTACGTCAATTTGACATCAGGATGTGACGTTTGGAAGATGTTGGATTTTGGTTGCATAACATCACTACTTAAAACCAACAAATTATCAACGTCTATTGATGTTAGAATGGCAGGTTGAACTGACGTTAAAACTCAGACGTTGGGATTTGGTCACCATACCTTACAGCTTAATGTTGGTAATTTACGTCAATTTGACATCAAGGTGTGACGTTTGGAAGATGTTGGATTTTGGTTGCATAACATCACTACTTAAATCCCACACATTTTCAATGTCTATTGATGTTAGAATGGCAGGTTGAACTGATGTTAAAATTCAGACGTTTATCAGACGTTGGGATTTGGTCACCATGCCTTACAGCTTGATGTTGGTAATTTACATCAATTTGACATCAGGATGTGACGTTTGGAAGATGTTGGATTTTGGTTACATAACATCACTACTTAAAACCAACAAACTATCAACGTCTATTGATGTTAGAATGGCAGGTTGAACTGACGTTAAAATTCAGATGTTTATCAGACGTTGGGATTTGGTCACCATACCTTACAGCTTAATGTTGGTAATTTACATCAATTTGACATCAGGATGTGACGTTTGGAAGATGTTGGATTTTGGTTGCATAACATCACTACTTAAAACCAACAAATTATCAACGTCTATTGATGTTAGAATGGCAGGTAAAACTGACGTTAAAATTCAGACGTTGGGATTTGGTCACCATACCTTACAGCTTAATGTTGGTAATTTACGTCAATTTGACATCAGGATGTGACGTTTGGAAGATGTTGTATTTTGGTTACATAACATCACTACTTAAAACCAACAAATTATCAAAGTCTATTGATATTAGAATGGCAGGTTGAACTGACGTTAAAATTCAGACGTTTATCAGACGTTGGGATTTGGTCACCATGCCTTACAGCTTGATGTTGGTAATTTACATCAATTTGACATCAGGATGTGACGTTTGGAAGATGTTGGATTTTGGTTACATAACATCACTACTTAAAACCAACAAATTATCAACGTCTATTGATGTTAGAATGGCAGGTTGAACTGACGTTAAAATTCAGACGTTTATCAGACGTTGGGATTTGGTCACCATACCTTACAGCTTAATGTTGGTAATTTACATCAATTTGACATCAGGATTTGACGTTTGGAAGATGTTGGATTTTGGTAGCATAACATCACTACTTAAAACCAACAAATTATCAATGTCTATTGATGTTAGAATGGCAGGTTGAACTGACGTTAAAATTCAGACATTGGGATTTGGTCACCATACCTTACAGCTTAATGTTGGTAATTTACGTCAATTTGACATCAGGATGTGACGTTTGGAAGATGTATTTTGGTTACATAACATCACTACTTAAAACCAACAAATTATCAACGTCTATTGATATTAGAATGGCAGGTTGAACTGATGTTAAAATTCAGACGTTTATCAGACTTTGGGATTTGGTCACCATACCTTACAGCTTAAAGTTGGTAATTTACGTCAATTTGACATCAGGATGTGACGTTTGGAAGATGTTGGATTTTGGTTGCATAATATCACTACTTAAAACCAACAAATTATCAACGTCTATTGATGTTAGAATGGCAGGTTGAACTGACGTTAAAACTCAGACATTGGGATTTGGTCACCATACCTTACAGCTTAATGTTGGTAATTTACGTCAATTTGACATCAAGGTGTGACGTTTGGAAGATGTTGGATTTTGGTTGCATAACATCACTACTTAAATCCCACACATTTTCAATGTCTATTGATGTTAGAATGGCAGGTTGAACTGATATTAAAATTCAGACGTTTATCAGACGTTGGGATTTGGTCACCATGCCTTACAGCTTGATGTTGGTAATTTACATCAATTTGACATCAGGATGTGACGTTTGGAAGATGTTGGATTTTGGTTACATAACATCACTACTTAAAACCAACAAATTATCAACGTCTATTGATGTTAGAATGGCAGGTTGAACTGACGTTAAAATTCAGACGTTTATCAGACGTTGGGATTTGGTCACCATACCTTACAGCTTAAAGTTGGTAATTTACGTCAATTTGACATCAACGTGTGACGTTTGGAAGATGTTGGATTTTGGTTGCATAACATCACTACTTAAAACCAACAAATTATCAACGTCTATTGATGTTAGAATGGCAAGTTGAACTGACGTTAAAATTCAGATGTTTATCAGACGTTGGGATTTGGTCACCATACCTTACAGCTTAATGTTGGTAATTTACGTCAATTTGACATCAGGATGTGATGTTTGGAAGATGTTGGATTTTGGTTGCATAACATAACTACTTAAAACCAACAAATTATCAATGTCTATTGATGTTAGAATGGCAGGTTGAACTGACGTTAAAATTCAGACATTGGGATTTGGTCACCATACCTTACAGCTTAATGTTGGTAATTTACGTCAATTTGACATCAGGATGTGACGTTTGGAAGATGTATTTTGGTTACATAACATCACTACTTAAAACCAACAAATTATCAACGTCTATTGATATTAGAATGGCAGGTTGAACTGATGTTAAAATTCAGACGTTTATCAGACTTTGGGACTTGGTCACCATACCTTACAGCTTAAAGTTGGTAATTTACGTCAATTTGACATCAGGATGTGACGTTTGGAAGATGTTGGATTTTGGTTGCATAACATCACTACTTAAAACCAACAAATTATCAACGTCTATTGATGTTAGAATGGCAGGTTGAACTGACGTTAAAACTCAGACGTTGGGATTTGGTCACCATACCTTACAGCTTAATGTTGGTAATTTACGTCAATTTGACATCAAGGTGTGACGTTTGGAAGATGTTGGATTTTGGTTGCATAACATCACTACTTAAATCCCACACATTTTCAATGTCTATTGATGTTAGAATGGCAGGTTGAACTGATGTTAAAATTCAGACGTTTATCAGACGTTGGGATTTGGTCACCATGCCTTACAGCTTGATGTTGGTAATTTACATCAATTTGACATCAGGATGTGACGTTTGGAAGATGTTGGATTTTGGTTACATAACATCACTACTTAAAACCAACAAACTATCAACGTCTATTGATGTTAGAATGGCAGGTTGAACTGACGTTAAAATTCAGATGTTTATCAGACGTTGGGATTTGGTCACCATACCTTACAGCTTAATGTTGGTAATTTACATCAATTTGACATCAGGATGTGACGTTTGGAAGATGTTGGATTTTGGTTGCATAACATCACTACTTAAAACCAACAAATTATCAACGTCTATTGATGTTAGAATGGCAGGTAAAACTGACGTTAAAATTCAGACGTTGGGATTTGGTCACCATACCTTACAGCTTAATGTTGGTAATTTACGTCAATTTGACATCAGGATGTGACGTTTGGAAGATGTTGTATTTTGGTTACATAACATCACTACTTAAAACCAACAAATTATCAAAGTCTATTGATATTAGAATGGCAGGTTGAACTGACGTTAAAATTCAGACGTTTATCAGACGTTGGGATTTGGTCACAATACCTTACAGCTTAAAGTTGGTAATTTACGTCAATTTGACATCAGGATGTGACGTTTGGAAGATGTTGGATTTTGGTTGCATAACATCACTACTTAAAACCAACAAATTATCAACGTCTATTGATGTTAGAATGGCAGGTTGAAGTGACGTTAATATTCAGACGTTTATCAGACGTTGGGATTTGTTCACCATACCTTACAGCTTAATGTTGGTAATTTACGTCAATTTGACATCAAGGTGTGACGTTTGGAAGATGTTGGATTTTGGTTGCATAACATCACTACTTAAAACCAACAAATTATCAACGTCTATTGATGTTAGAATGGCAAGTTGAACTGACGTTAAAATTCAGACGTTCATCAGACGTTGGGATTTGGTCACCATACCTTACAGCTTAATGTTGGTAATTTACGTCAATTTGACATCAGGATGTGATGTTTGGAAGATGTTGGATTTTGGTTGCATAACATCACTACTTAAAACCAACAAATTATCAATGTCTATTGATGTTAGAATGGCAGGTTGAACTGACGTTAAAATTCAGACGTTGGGATTTGGTCACCATACCTTACAGCTTAATGTTGGTAATTTACGTCAATTTGACATCAGGATGTGACGTTTGGAAGATGTATTTTGGTTACATAACATCACTACTTAAAACCAACAAATTATCAACGTCTATTGATATTAGAATGGCAGGTTGAACTGATGTTAAAATTCAGACGTTCATCAGACGTTGGGATTTGGTCACCATACCTTACAGCTTAAAGTTGGTAATTTACGTCAATTTGACATCAGGATGTGACGTTTGGAAGATGTTGGATTTTGGTTGCATAACATCACTACTTAAAACCAACAAATTATCAACGTCTATTGAAGTTAGAATGGCAGGTTGAACTGACGTTAAAACTCAGACGTTGGGATTTGGTCACCATACCTTACAGCTTAATGTTGGTAATTTACGTCAATTTGACATCAAGGTGTGACGTTTGGAAGATGTTGGATTTTGGTTGCATAACATCACTACTTAAATCCCACACATTTTCAATGTCTATTGATGTTAGAATGGCAGGTTGAACTGATGTTAAAATTCAGACGTTTATGAGACGTTGGGATTTTGTCACCATGCCTTACAGCTTGATGTTGGTAATTTACATCAATTTGACATCAGGATGTGACGTTTGGAAGATGTTGGATTTTGGTTACATAACATCACTACTTAAAACCAACAAATTATCAACGTCTATTGATGTTAGAATGGCAGGTTGAACTGACGTTAAAATTCAGACGTTTATCAGACGTTGGGATTTGGTCACCATACCTTACAGCTTAATGTTGGTAATTTACATCAATTTGACATCAGGATTTGACGTTTGGAAGATGTTGGATTTTGGTAGCATAACATCACTACTTAAAACCAACAAATTATCAACGTCTATTGATGTTAGAATGGCAGGTTGAACTGACGTTAAAATTCAGACGTTGGGATTTGGTCACCATACCTTACAGCTTAATGTTGGTAATTTACGTCAATTTGACATCAGGATGTGACGTTTGGAAGATGTTGTATTTTGGTTACATAACATCACTACTTAAAACCAACAAATTATCAACGTCTATTGATATTAGAATGGCAGGTTGAACTGACGTTAAAATTCAGACGTTTATCAGACGTTGGGATTTTGTCACCATACCTTACAGCTTAAAGTTGGTAATTTACGTCAATTTGACATCAGGATGTGACGTTTGGAAGATGTTGGATTTTGGTTGCATAACATCACTACTTAAAACCAACAAATTATCAACGTCTATTGATGTTAGAATGGCAGGTTGAAGTGACGTTAAAATTCAGACGTTTATCAGACGTTGGGATTTGTTCACCATACCTTACAGCTTAATGTTGGTAATTTACGTCAATTTGACATCAAGGTGTGACGTTTGGAAGATGTTGGATTTTGGTTGCATAACATCACTACTTAAAACCAACAAATTATCAACGTCTATTGATGTTAGAATGGCAAGTTGAACTGACGTTAAAATTCAGATGTTTATCAGACGTTGGGATTTGGTCACCATACCTTACAGCTTAATGTTGGTAATTTACGTCAATTTGACATCAGGATGTGACGTTTGGAAGATGTTGGATTTTGGTTGCATAACATCACTACTTAAAACCAACAAATTATCAACGTCTATTGATGTTAGAATGGCAGGTTGAACTGACGTTAAAATTCAGACGTTGGGATTTGGTCACCATACCTTACAGCTTAATGTTGGTAATTTACATCAATTTGACATCAGGATGTGACGTTTGGAAGATGTTGTATTTTGGTTACATAACATCACTACTTAAAACCAACAAATTATCAACGTCTATTGATGTTAGAATGGCAGGTTGAACTGACGTTAAAACTCAGACGTTGGGATTTGGTCACCATACTTTACAGCTTAATGTTGGTAATTTACGTCAATTTGACATCAAGGTGTGACGTTTGGAAGATGTTGGATTTTGGTTGCATAACATCACTACTTAAATCCAACACATTTTCAATGTCTATTGATGTTAGAATGGCAGGTTGAACTGATGTTAAAATTCATACGTTTATCAGACGTTGGGATTTGGTCACCATGCCTTACAGCTTGATGTTGGTAATTTACATCAATTTGACATCAGGATGTGACGTTTGGAAGATGTTGGATTTTGGTTACATAACATCACTACTTAAAACCAACAAATTATCAACGTCTATTGATGTTAGAATGGCAGGTTGAACTGACGTTAAAATTCAGACGTTTATCAGACGTTGGGATTTGGTCACCTTACCTTACAGCTTAATGTTGGTAATTTACATCAATTTGACATCAGGATGTGACGTTTGGAAGATGTTGGATTTTGGTTGCATAACATCACTACTTAAAACCAACAAATTCTCAACGTCTATTGATGTTAGAATGGCAGCTTGAACTGACGTTAAAATTCAGACGTTGGGATTTGGTCACCATACCTTACAGCTTAATGTTGGTAATTTACGTCAATTTGACATCAGGATGTGACGTTTGGAAGATGTTGTATTTTGGTTACATAACATCACTACTTAAAACCAACAAATTATCAACGTCTATTGATATTAGAATGGTAGGTTGAACTGACGTTAAAATTCAGACGTTTATCAGACGCTGGGATTTGGTCACCATACCTTACAGCTTAAAGTTGGTAATTTACGTCAATTTGACATCAGGATGTGACGTTTGGAAGATGTTGGATTTTGGTTGCATAACATCACTACTTAAAACCAACAAATTATCAACGTCTATTGATGTTAGAATGGCAGGTTGAAGTGACGTTAAAATTCAGACGTTTATCAGACGTTGGGATTTGTTCACCATACCTTACAGCCTAAGGTTGGTAATTTACGTCAATTTGACATCAAGGTGTGACGTTTGGAAGATGTTGGATTTTGGTTGCATAACATCACTACTTAAAACCAACAAATTATCAACGTCTATTGATGTTAGAATGGCAAGTTGAACTGACGTTAAAATTCAGATGTTTATCAGACGTTGGGATTTGGTCACCATACCTTACAGCTTAATGTTGGTAATTTACGTCAATTTGACATCAGGATGTGACGTTTGGAAGATGTTGGATTTTGGTTGCATAACATCACTACTTAAAACCAACAAATTATCAACGTCTCTTGATGTTAGAATGGCAGGTTGAACTGACGTTAAAAGTCAGACGTTGGGATTTGGTCACCATACCTTACAGCTTAATGTTGGTAATTTACGTCAATTTGACATCAGGATGTGACGTTTGGAAGATGTATTTTGGTTACATAACATCACTACTTAAAACCAACAAATTATCAACGTCTATTGATATTAGAATGGCAGGTTGAACTGATGTTAAAATTCAGACGTTTATCAGACGTTGGGATTTGGTCACCATACCTTACAGCTTAAAGTTGGTAATTTACGTCAATTTGACATCAGGATGTGACGTTTGGAAGATGTTGGATTTTGGTTGCATAACATCACTACTTAAAACCAACAAATTATCAACGTCTATTGATGTTAGAATGGCAGGTTGAACTGACGTTAAAACTCGGACGTTGGGATTTGGTCACCATACCTTACAGCTTAATGTTGGTAATTTACGTCAATTTGACATCAAGGTGTGACGTTTGGAAGATGTTGGATTTTGGTTGCATAACATCACTACTTAAATCCCACACATTTTCAATGTCTATTGATGTTAGAATGGCAGGTTGAACTGATGTTAAAATTCAGACGTTTATCAGACGTTGGGATTTGGTCACCATGCCTTACAGCTTGATGTTGGTAATTTACATCAATTTGACATCAGGATGTGACGTTTGGAAGATGTTGGATTTTGGTTACATAACATCACTACTTAAAAACAACAAATTATCAACGTCTATTGATGTTAGAATGGCAGGTTGAACTGACGTTAAAATTCAGACGTTTATCAGACGTTGGGATTTGGTCACCATACCTTACAGCTTAATGTTGGTAATTTACATCAATTTGACATCAGGATGTGACGTTTGGAAGATGTTGGATTTTGGTTGCATAACATCACTACTTAAAACCAACAAATTATCAATGTCTATTGATGTTAGAATGGCAGGTTGAACTGACGTTAAAATTCAGACGTTGGGATTTGGTCACCATACCTTACAGCTTAATGTTGGTAATTTACGTCAATTTGACATCAGGATGTGACGTTTGGAAGATGTTGTATTTTGTTTACATAACATCACTACTTAAAACCAACAAATTATCAACGTCTATTGATATTAGAATGGCAGGTTGAACTGACGTTAAAATTCAGACGTTTATCAGACGTTGGGATTTGGTCACCATACCTTACAGCTTAAAGTTGGTAATTTACGTCAATTTGACATCAGGATGTGACGTTTGGAAGATGTTGGATTTTGGTTGCATAACATCACTACTTAAAACCAACAAATTATCAACGTCTATTGATATTAGAATGGCAGGTTGAACTGACGTTAAAATTCAGATGTTTATCAGACGTTGGGATTTGGTCACCATACCTTACAGCTTAAAGTTGGTAATTTACGTCAATTTGACATCAGGATGTGACGTTTGGAAGATATTGGATTTTGGTTGCATAACATCACTACTTAAAACCAACAAATTATCAACGTCTATTGATGTTAGAATGGCAAGTTGAACTGACGTTAAAATTCAGATGTTTATCAGACGTTGGGATTTGGTCACCATACCTTACAGCTTAATGTTGGTAATTTACGTCAATTTGACATCAGGATGTGATGTTTGGAAGATGTTGGATTTTGGTTGCATAACATCACTACTTAAAACCAACAAATTATCAATGTCTATTGATGTTAGAATGGCAGGTTGAACTGATGTTAAAATTCAGACGTTTATCAGACGTTGGGATTTGGTCACCATACCTTACAGCTTAAAGTTGGTAATTTACGTCAATTTGACATCAGGATGTGACGTTTGGAAGATGTTGGATTTTGGTTGCATAACATCACTACTTAAAACCAACAAATTATCAACGTCTATTGATATTAGAATGGCAGGTTGAACTGATGTTAAAATTCAGACGTTTATCAGACGTTGGGATTTGGTCACCATACCTTACAGCTTAAAGTTGGTAATTTACGTCAATTTGACATCAGGATGTGACGTTTGGAAGATGTTGGATTTTGGTTGCATAACATCACTACTTAAAACCAACAAATTATCAACGTCTTTTGATGTTAGAATGGCAGGTTGAACTGACGTTAAAACTCGGACGTTGGGATTTGGTCACCATACCTTACAGCTTAATGTTGGTAATTTACGTCAATTTGACATCAAGGTGTGACGTTTGGAAGATGTTGGATTTTGGTTGCATAACATCACTACTTAAATCCCACACATTTTCAATGTCTATTGATGTTAGAATGGCAGGTTGAACTGATGTTAAAATTCAGACGTTTATCAGACGTTGGGATTTGGTCACCATGCCTTACAGCTTGATGTTGGTAATTTACATCAATTTGACATCAGGATGTGACGTTTGGAAGATGTTGGATTTTGGTTACATAACATCACTACTTAAAAACAACAAATTATCAACGTCTATTGATGTTAGAATGGCAGGTTGAACTGACGTTAAAAATCAGACGTTTATCAGACGTTGGGATTTGGTCACCATACCTTACAGCTTAATGTTGGTAATTTACATCAATTTGACATCAGGATGTGACGTTTGGAAGATGTTGGATTTTGGTTGCATAACATCACTACTTAAAACCAACAAATTATCAATGTCTATTGATGTTAGAATGGCAGGTCAAACTGACGTTAAAATTCAGACGTTGGGATTTGGTCACCATACCTTACAGCTTAATGTTGGTAATTTACGTCAATTTGACATCAGGATGTGACGTTTGGAAGATGTTGTATTTTGTTTACATAACATCACTACTTAAAACCAACAAATTATCAACGTCTATTGATATTAGAATGGCAGGTTGAACTGACGTTAAAATTCAGACGTTTATCAGACGTTGGGATTTGGTCACCATACCTTACAGCTTAAAGTTGGTAATTTACGTCAATTTGACATCAGGATGTGACGTTTGGAAGATGTTGGATTTTGGTTGCATAACATCACTACTTAAAACCAACAAATTATCAACGTCTATTGATATTAGAATGGCAGGTTGAACTGACGTTAAAATTCAGACGTTTATCAGACGTTGGGATTTGGTCACCATACCTTACAGCTTAAAGTTGGTAATTTACGTCAATTTGACATCAGGATGTGACGTTTGGAAGATGTTGGATTTTGGTTGCATAACATCACTACTTAAAACCAACAAATTATCAACGTCTATTGATGTTAGATAGGCAGGTTGAAGTGACGTTAAAATTCAGACGTTTATCAGACGTTGGGATTTGTTCACCATACCTTACAGCTTAATGTTGGTAATTTACGTCAATTTGACATCAAGGTGTGACGTTTGGAAGATGTTGGATTTTGGTTGCATAACATCACTACTTAAAACCAACAAATTATCAACGTCTATTGATGTTAGAATGGCAAGTTGAACTGACGTTAAAATTCAGATGTTTATCAGACGTTGGGATTTGGTCACCATACCTTACAGCTTAATGTTGGTAATTTACGTCAATTTGACATCAGGATGTGATGTTTGGAAGATGTTGGATTTTGGTTGCATAACATCACTACTTAAAACCAACAAATTATCAATGTCTATTGATGTTAGAATGGCAGGTTGAACTGACGTTAAAATTCAGACGTTGGGATTTGGTCACCATACCTTACAGCTTAAAGTTGGTAATTTACGTCAATTTGACATCAGGATGTGACGTTTGGAAGATGTTGGATTTTGGTTGCATAACATCACTACTTAAAACCAACAAATTATCAACGTCTATTGATGTTAGAATGGCAGGTTGAACTGACGTTAAAACTCAGACGTTGGGATTTGGTCACCATACCTTACAGCTTAATGTTGGTAATTTACGTCAATTTGACATCAAGGTGTGACATTTGGAAGATGTTGGATTTTGGTTGCATAACATCACTACTTAAATCCCACACATTTTCAATGTCTATTGATGTTAGAATGGCAGGTTGAACTGATGTTAAAATTCAGACGTTTATCAGACGTTGGGATTCGGTCACCATGCCTTACAGCTTGATGTTGGTAATTTACATCAATTTGACATCAGGATGTGACGTTTGGAAGATGTTGGATTTTGGTTACATAACATCACTACTTAAAAACAACAAATTATCAACGTCTATTGATGTTAGAATGGCAGGTTGAACTGACGTTAAAATTCAGACGTTTATCAGACGTTGGGATTTGGTCACCATACCTTACAGCTTAAAGTTGGTAATTTACGTCAATTTGACATCAGGATGTTACGTTTGGAAGATGTTGGATTTTGGTTGCATAACATCACTACTTAAAACCAACAAATTATCAACGTCTATTGATGTTAGAATGGCAGGTTGAACTGACGTTAAAACTCAGACGTTGGGATTTGGTCACCATACCTTACAGCTTAATGTTGGTAATTTACGTAAATTTGACATCAAGGTGTGACGTTTGGAAGATGTTGGATTTTGGTTGCATAACATCACTACTTAAATCCCACACATTTTCAATGTCTATTGATGTTAGAATGGCAGGTTGAACTGATATTAAAATTCAGACGTTTATCAGACGTTGGGATTTGGTCACCATGCCTTACAGCTTGATGTTGGTAATTTACATCAATTTGACATCAGGATGTGACGTTTGGAAGATGTTGGATTTTGGTTACATAACATCACTACTTAAAACCAACAAATTATCAACGTCTATTGATGTTAGAATGGCAGGTTGAACTGACGTTAAAATTCAGACGTTTATCAGACGTTGGGATTTGGTCACCATACCTTACAGCTTAAAGTTGGTAATTTATGTCAATTTGACATCAACGTGTGACGTTTGGAAGATGTTGGATTTTGGTTGCATAACATCACTACTTAAAACCAACAAATTATCAACGTCTATTGATGTTAGAATGGCAAGTTGAACTGACGTTAAAATTCAGATGTTTATCAGACGTTGGGATTTGGTCACCATACCTTACAGCTTAATGTTGGTAATTTACGTCAATTTGACATCAGGATGTGATGTTTGGAAGATGTTGGATTTTGGTTGCATAACATAACTACTTAAAACCAACAAATTATCAATGTCTATTGATGTTAGAATGGCAGGTTGAACTGACGTTAAAATTCAGACATTGGGATTTGGTCACCATACCTTACAGCTTAATGTTGGTAATTTACGTCAATTTGACATCAGGATGTGACGTTTGGAAGATGTATTTTGGTTACATAACATCACTACTTAAAACCAACAAATTATCAACGTCTATTGATATTAGAATGGCAGGTTGAACTGATGTTAAAATTCAGACGTTTATCAGACTTTGGGACTTGGTCACCATACCTTACAGCTTAAAGTTGGTAATTTACGTCAATTTGACATCAGGATGTGACGTTTGGAAGATGTTGGATTTTGGTTGCATAACATCACTACTTAAAACCAACAAATTATCAACGTCTATTGATGTTAGAATGGCAGGTTGAACTGACGTTAAACCTCAGACGTTGGGATTTGGTCACCATACCTTACAGCTTAATGTTGGTAATTTACGTCAATTTGACATCAAGGTGTGACGTTTGGAAGATGTTGGATTTTGGTTGCATAACATCACTACTTAAATCCCACACATTTTCAATGTCTATTGATGTTAGAATGGCAGGTTGAACTGATGTTAAAATTCAGACGTTTATCAGACGTTGGGATTTGGTCACCATGCCTTACAGCTTGATGTTGGTAATTTACATCAATTTGACATCAGGATGTGACGTTTGGAAGATGTTGGATTTTGGTTACATAACATCACTACTTAAAACCAACAAATTATCAACGTCTATTGATGTTAGAATGGCAGGTTGAACTGATGTTAAAATTCAGACGTTTATCAGACGTTGGGATTTGGTCACCATACCTTACAGCTTAATGTTGGTAATTTACGTCAATTTGACATCAGGATGTGACGTTTGGAAGATGTTGGATTTTGGTTGCATAACATCACTACTTAAAACCAACAAATTATCAACGTCTATTGATGTTAGATAGGCAGGTTGAAGTGACGTTAAAATTCAGACGTTTATCAGACGTTGGGATTTGTTCACCATACCTTACAGCTTAATGTTGGTAATTTACGTCAATTTGACATCAAGGTGTGACGTTTGGAAGATGTTGGATTTTGGTTGCATAACATCACTACTTAAAACCAACAAATTATCAACGTCTATTGATGTTAGAATGGCAAGTTGAACTGACGTTAAAATTCAGATGTTTATCAGACGTTGGGATTTGGTCACCATACCTTACAGCTTAATGTTGGTAATTTACGTCAATTTGACATCAGGATGTGATGTTTGGAAGATGTTGGATTTTGGTTGCATAACATCACTACTTAAAACCAACAAATTATCAATGTCTATTGATGTTAGAATGGCAGGTTGAACTGACGTTAAAATTCAGACGTTGGGATTTGGTCACCATACCTTACAGCTTAAAGTTGGTAATTTACGTCAATTTGACATCAGGATGTGACGTTTGGAAGATGTTGGATTTTGGTTGCATAACATCACTACTTAAAACCAACAAATTATCAACGTCTATTGATGTTAGAATGGCAGGTTGAACTGACGTTAAAACTCAGACGTTGGGATTTGGTCACCATACCTTACAGCTTAATGTTGGTAATTTACGTCAATTTGACATCAAGGTGTGACATTTGGAAGATGTTGGATTTTGGTTGCATAACATCACTACTTAAATCCCACACATTTTCAATGTCTATTGATGTTAGAATGGCAGGTTGAACTGATGTTAAAATTCAGACGTTTATCAGACGTTGGGATTCGGTCACCATGCCTTACAGCTTGATGTTGGTAATTTACATCAATTTGACATCAGGATGTGACGTTTGGAAGATGTTGGATTTTGGTTACATAACATCACTACTTAAAAACAACAAATTATCAACGTCTATTGATGTTAGAATGGCAGGTTAAACTGACGTTAAAATTCAGACGTTTATCAGACGTTGGGATTTGGTCACCATACCTTACAGCTTAAAGTTGGTAATTTACGTCAATTTGACATCAGGATGTTACGTTTGGAAGATGTTGGATTTTGGTTGCATAACATCACTACTTAAAACCAACAAATTATCAACGTCTATTGATGTTAGAATGGCAGGTTGAACTGACGTTAAAACTCAGACGTTGGGATTTGGTCACCATACCTTACAGCTTAATGTTGGTAATTTACGTAAATTTGACATCAAGGTGTGACGTTTGGAAGATGTTGGATTTTGGTTGCATAACATCACTACTTAAATCCCACACATTTTCAATGTCTATTGATGTTAGAATGGCAGGTTGAACTGATATTAAAATTCAGACGTTTATCAGACGTTGGGATTTGGTCACCATGCCTTACAGCTTGATGTTGGTAATTTACATCAATTTGACATCAGGATGTGACGTTTGGAAGATGTTGGATTTTGGTTACATAACATCACTACTTAAAACCAACAAATTATCAACGTCTATTGATGTTAGAATGGCAGGTTGAACTGACGTTAAAATTCAGACGTTTATCAGACGTTGGGATTTGGTCACCATACCTTACAGCTTAAAGTTGGTAATTTACGTCAATTTGACATCAACGTGTGACGTTTGGAAGATGTTGGATTTTGGTTGCATAACATCACTACTTAAAACCAACAAATTATCAACGTCTATTGATGTTAGAATGGCAAGTTGAACTGACGTTAAAATTCAGATGTTTATCAGACGTTGGGATTTGGTCACCATACCTTACAGCTTAATGTTGGTAATTTACGTCAATTTGACATCAGGATGTGATGTTTGGAAGATGTTGGATTTTGGTTGCATAACATAACTACTTAAAACCAACAAATTATCAATGTCTATTGATTTTAGAATGGCAGGTTGAACTGACTTTAAAATTCAGACATTGGGATTTGGTCACCATACCTTACAGCTTAATGTTGGTAATTTACGTCAATTTGACATCAGGATGTGACGTTTGGAAGATGTATTTTGGTTACATAACATCACTACTTAAAACCAACAAATTATCAACGTCTATTGATATTAGAATGGCAGGTTGAACTGATGTTAAAATTCAGACGTTTATCAGACTTTGGGACTTGGTCACCATACCTTACAGCTTAAAGTTGGTAATTTACGTCAATTTGACATCAGGATGTGACGTTTGGAAGATGTTGGATTTTGGTTGCATAACATCACTACTTAAAACCAACAAATTATCAACGTCTATTGATGTTAGAATGGCAGGTTGAACTGACGTTAAACCTCAGACGTTGGGATTTGGTCACCATACCTTACAGCTTAATGTTGGTAATTTACGTCAATTTGACATCAAGGTGTGACGTTTGGAAGATGTTGGATTTTGGTTGCATAACATCACTACTTAAATCCCACACATTTTCAATGTCTATTGATGTTAGAATGGCAGGTTGAACTGATGTTAAAATTCAGACGTTTATCAGACGTTGGGATTTGGTCACCATGCCTTACAGCTTGATGTTGGTAATTTACATCAATTTGACATCAGGATGTGACGTTTGGAAGATGTTGGATTTTGGTTACATAACATCACTACTTAAAACCAACAAACTATCAACGTCTATTGATGTTAGAATGGCAGGTTGAACTGACGTTAAAATTCAGATGTTTATCAGACGTTGGGATTTGGTCACCATACCTTACAGCTTAATGTTGGTAATTTACATCAATTTGACATCAGGATGTGACGTTTGGAAGATGTTGGATTTTGGTTGCATAACATCACTACTTAAAACCAACAAATTATCAACGTCTATTGATGTTAGAATGGCAGGTAAAACTGACGTTAAAATTCAGACGTTGGGATTTGGTCACCATACCTTACAGCTTAATGTTGGTAATTTACGTCAATTTGACATCAGGATGTGACCTTTGGAAGATGTTGTATTTTGGTTACATAACATCACTACTTAAAACCAACAAATTATCAAAGTCTATTGATATTAGAATGGCAGGTTGAACTGACGTTAAAATTCAGACGTTTATCAGACGTTGGGATTTGGTCACAATACCTTACAGCTTAAAGTTGGTAATTTACGTCAATTTGACATCAGGATGTGACGTTTGGAAGATGTTGGATTTTGGTTGCATAACATCACTACTTAAAACCAACAAATTATCAACGTCTATTGATGTTAGAATGGCAGGTTGAAGTGACGTTAATATTCAGACGTTTATCAGACGTTGGGATTTGTTCACCATACCTTACAGCTTAATGTTGGTAATTTACGTCAATTTGACATCAAGGTGTGACGTTTGGAAGATGTTGGATTTTGGTTGCATAACATCACTACTTAAAACCAACAAATTATCAACGTCTATTGATGTTAGAATGGCAAGTTGAACTGACGTTAAAATTCAGACGTTTATCAGACGTTGGGATTTGGTCACCATACCTTACAGCTTAATGTTGGTAATTTACGTCAATTTGACATCAGGATGTGATGTTTGGAAGATGTTGGATTTTGGTTGCATAACATCACTACTTAAAACCAACAAATTATCAATGTCTATTGATGTTAGAATGGCAGGTTGAACTGACGTTAAAATTCAGACGTTGGGATTTGGTCACCATACCTTACAGCTTAATGTTGGTAATTTACGTCAATTTGACATCAGGATGTGACGTTTGGAAGATGTATTTTGGTTACATAACATCACTACTTAAAACCAACAAATTATCAACGTCTATTGATATTAGAATGGCAGGTTGAACTGATGTTAAAATTCAGACGTTCATCAGACGTTGGGATTTGGTCACCATACCTTACAGCTTAAAGTTGGTAATTTACGTCAATTTGACATCAGGATGTGACGTTTGGAAGATGTTGGATTTTGGTTGCATAACATCACTACTTAAAACCAACAAATTATCAACGTCTATTGAAGTTAGAATGGCAGGTTGAACTGACGTTAAAACTCAGACGTTGGGATTTGGTCACCATACCTTACAGCTTAATGTTGGTAATTTACGTCAATTTGACATCAAGGTGTGACGTTTGGAAGATGTTGGATTTTGGTTGCATAACATCACTACTTAAATCCCACACATTTTCAATGTCTATTGATGTTAGAATGGCAGGTTGAACTGATGTTAAAATTCAGACGTTTATGAGACGTTGGGATTTTGTCACCATGCCTTACAGCTTGATGTTGGTAATTTACATCAATTTGACATCAGGATGTGACGTTTGGAAGATGTTGGATTTTGGTTACATAACATCACTACTTAAAACCAACAAATTATCAACGTCTATTGATGTTAGAATGGCAGGTTGAACTGACGTTAAAATTCAGACGTTTATCAGACGTTGGGATTTGGTCACCATACCTTACAGCTTAATGTTGGTAATTTACATCAATTTGACATCAGGATTTGACGTTTGGAAGATGTTGGATTTTGGTAGCATAACATCACTACTTAAAACCAACAAATTATCAACGTCTATTGATGTTAGAATGGCAGGTTGAACTGACGTTAAAATTCAGACGTTGGGATTTGGTCACCATACCTTACAGCTTAATGTTGGTAATTTACGTCAATTTGACATCAGGATGTGACGTTTGGAAGATGTTGTATTTTGGTTACATAACATCACTACTTAAAACCAACAAATTATCAACGTCTATTGATATTAGAATGGCAGGTTGAACTGACGTTAAAATTCAGACGTTTATCAGACGTTGGGATTTTGTCACCATACCTTACAGCTTAAAGTTGGTAATTTACGTCAATTTGACATCAGGATGTGACGTTTGGAAGATGTTGGATTTTGGTTGCATAACATCACTACTTAAAACCAACAAATTATCAACGTCTATTGAAGTTAGAATGGCAGGTTGAACTGACGTTAAAACTCAGACGTTGGGATTTGGTCACCATACCTTACAGCTTAATGTTGGTAATTTACGTCAATTTGACATCAAGGTGTGACGTTTGGAAGATGTTGGATTTTGGTTGCATAACATCACTACTTAAATCCCACACATTTTCAATGTCTATTGATGTTAGAATGGCAGGTTGAACTGATGTTAAAATTCAGACGTTTATGAGACGTTGGGATTTTGTCACCATGCCTTACAGCTTGATGTTGGTAATTTACATCAATTTGACATCAGGATGTGACGTTTGGAAGATGTTGGATTTTGGTTACATAACATCACTACTTAAAACCAACAAATTATCAACGTCTATTGATGTTAGAATGGCAGGTTGAACTGACGTTAAAATTCAGACGTTTATCAGACGTTGGGATTTGGTCACCATACCTTACAGCTTAATGTTGGTAATTTACATCAATTTGACATCAGGATTTGACGTTTGGAAGATGTTGGATTTTGGTAGCATAACATCACTACTTAAAACCAACAAATTATCAACGTCTATTGATGTTAGAATGGCAGGTTGAACTGACGTTAAAATTCAGACGTTGGGATTTGGTCACCATACCTTACAGCTTAATGTTGGTAATTTACGTCAATTTGACATCAGGATGTGACGTTTGGAAGATGTTGTATTTTGGTTACATAACATCACTACTTAAAACCAACAAATTATCAACGTCTATTGATATTAGAATGGCAGGTTGAACTGACGTTAAAATTCAGACGTTTATCAGACGTTGGGATTTTGTCACCATACCTTACAGCTTAAAGTTGGTAATTTACGTCAATTTGACATCAGGATGTGACGTTTGGAAGATGTTGGATTTTGGTTGCATAACATCACTACTTAAAACCAACAAATTATCAACGTCTATTGATGTTAGAATGGCAGGTTGAAGTGACGTTAAAATTCAGACGTTTATCAGACGTTGGGATTTGTTCACCATACCTTACAGCTTAATGTTGGTAATTTACGTCAATTTGACATCAAGGTGTGACGTTTGGAAGATGTTGGATTTTGGTTGCATAACATCACTACTTAAAACCAACAAATTATCAACGTCTATTGATGTTAGAATGGCAAGTTGAACTGACGTTAAAATTCAGATGTTTATCAGACGTTGGGATTTGGTCACCATACCTTACAGCTTAATGTTGGTAATTTACGTCAATTTGACATCAGGATGTGACGTTTGGAAGATGTTGGATTTTGGTTGCATAACATCACTACTTAAAACCAACAAATTATCAACGTCTATTGATGTTAGAATGGCAGGTTGAACTGACGTTAAAATTCAGACGTTGGGATTTGGTCACCATACCTTACAGCTTAATGTTGGTAATTTACATCAATTTGACATCAGGATGTGACGTTTGGAAGATGTTGTATTTTGGTTACATAACATCACTACTTAAAACCAACAAATTATCAACGTCTATTGATGTTAGAATGGCAGGTTGAACTGACGTTAAAACTCAGACGTTGGGATTTGGTCACCATACTTTACAGCTTAATGTTGGTAATTTACGTCAATTTGACATCAAGGTGTGACGTTTGGAAGATGTTGGATTTTGGTTGCATAACATCACTACTTAAATCCAACACATTTTCAATGTCTATTGATGTTAGAATGGCAGGTTGAACTGATGTTAAAATTCATACGTTTATCAGACGTTGGGATTTGGTCACCATGCCTTACAGCTTGATGTTGGTAATTTACATCAATTTGACATCAGGATGTGACGTTTGGAAGATGTTGGATTTTGGTTACATAACATCACTACTTAAAACCAACAAATTATCAACGTCTATTGATGTTAGAATGGCAGGTTGAACTGACGTTAAAATTCAGACGTTTATCAGACGTTGGGATTTGGTCACCTTACCTTACAGCTTAATGTTGGTAATTTACATCAATTTGACATCAGGATGTGACGTTTGGAAGATGTTGGATTTTGGTTGCATAACATCACTACTTAAAACCAACAAATTCTCAACGTCTATTGATGTTAGAATGGCAGCTTGAACTGACGTTAAAATTCAGACGTTGGGATTTGGTCACCATACCTTACAGCTTAATGTTGGTAATTTACGTCAATTTGACATCAGGATGTGACGTTTGGAAGATGTTGTATTTTGGTTACATAACATCACTACTTAAAACCAACAAATTATCAACGTCTATTGATATTAGAATGGTAGGTTGAACTGACGTTAAAATTCAGACGTTTATCAGACGCTGGGATTTGGTCACCATACCTTACAGCTTAAAGTTGGTAATTTACGTCAATTTGACATCAGGATGTGACGTTTGGAAGATGTTGGATTTTGGTTGCATAACATCACTACTTAAAACCAACAAATTATCAACGTCTATTGATGTTAGAATGGCAGGTTGAAGTGACGTTAAAATTCAGACGTTTATCAGACGTTGGGATTTGTTCACCATACCTTACAGCCTAAGGTTGGTAATTTACGTCAATTTGACATCAAGGTGTGACGTTTGGAAGATGTTGGATTTTGGTTGCATAACATCACTACTTAAAACCAACAAATTATCAACGTCTATTGATGTTAGAATGGCAAGTTGAACTGACGTTAAAATTCAGATGTTTATCAGACGTTGGGATTTGGTCACCATACCTTACAGCTTAATGTTGGTAATTTACGTCAATTTGACATCAGGATGTGACGTTTGGAAGATGTTGGATTTTGGTTGCATAACATCACTACTTAAAACCAACAAATTATCAACGTCTCTTGATGTTAGAATGGCAGGTTGAACTGACGTTAAAATTCAGACGTTGGGATTTGGTCACCATACCTTACAGCTTAATGTTGGTAATTTACGTCAATTTGACATCAGGATGTGACGTTTGGAAGATGTATTTTGGTTACATAACATCACTACTTAAAACCAACAAATTATCAACGTCTATTGATATTAGAATGGCAGGTTGAACTGATGTTAAAATTCAGACGTTTATCAGACGTTGGGATTTGGTCACCATACCTTACAGCTTAAAGTTGGTAATTTACGTCAATTTGACATCAGGATGTGATGTTTGGAAGATGTTGGATTTTGGTTGCATAACATCACTACTTAAAACCAACAAATTATCAACGTCTATTGATGTTAGAATGGCAGGTTGAACTGACGTTAAAACTCGGACGTTGGGATTTGGTCACCATACCTTACAGCTTAATGTTGGTAATTTACGTCAATTTGACATCAAGGTGTGACGTTTGGAAGATGTTGGATTTTGGTTGCATAACATCACTACTTAAATCCCACACATTTTCAATGTCTATTGATGTTAGAATGGCAGGTTGAACTGATGTTAAAATTCAGACGTTTATCAGACGTTGGGATTTGGTCACCATACCTTACAGCTTAAAGTTGGTAATTTACGTCAATTTGACATCAGGATGTTACGTTTGGAAGATGTTGGATTTTGGTTGCATAACATCACTACTTAAAACCAACAAATTATCAACGTCTATTGATGTTAGAATGGCAGGTTGAACTGACGTTAAACCTCAGACGTTGGGATTTGGTCACCATACCTTACAGCTTAATGTTGGTAATTTACGTCAATTTGACATCAAGGTGTGACGTTTGGAAGATGTTGGATTTTGGTTGCATAACATCACTACTTAAATCCCACACATTTTCAATGTCTATTGATGTTAGAATGGCAGGTTGAACTGATGTTAAAATTCAGACGTTTATCAGACGTTGGGATTTGGTCACCATGCCTTACAGCTTGATGTTGGTAATTTACATCAATTTGACATCAGGATGTGACGTTTGGAAGATGTTGGATTTTGGTTACATAACATCACTACTTAAAACCAACAAATTATCAACGTCTATTGATGTTAGAATGGCAGGTTGAACTGATGTTAAAATTCAGACGTTTATCAGACGTTGGGATTTGGTCACCATACCTTACAGCTTAATGTTGGTAATTTACGTCAATTTGACATCAGGATGTGACGTTTGGAAGATGTTGGATTTTGGTTGCATAACATCACTACTTAAAACCAACAAATTATCAACGTCTATTGATGTTAGATAGGCAGGTTGAAGTGACGTTAAAATTCAGACGTTTATCAGACGTTGGGATTTGTTCACCATACCTTACAGCTTAATGTTGGTAATTTACGTCAATTTGACATCAAGGTGTGACGTTTGGAAGATGTTGGATTTTGGTTGCATAACATCACTACTTAAAACCAACAAATTATCAACGTCTATTGATGTTAGAATGGCAAGTTGAACTGACGTTAAAATTCAGATGTTTATCAGACGTTGGGATTTGGTCACCATACCTTACAGCTTAATGTTGGTAATTTACGTCAATTTGACATCAGGATGTGATGTTTGGAAGATGTTGGATTTTGGTTGCATAACATCACTACTTAAAACCAACAAATTATCAATGTCTATTGATGTTAGAATGGCAGGTTGAACTGACGTTAAAATTCAGACGTTGGGATTTGGTCACCATACCTTACAGCTTAAAGTTGGTAATTTACGTCAATTTGACATCAGGATGTGACGTTTGGAAGATGTTGGATTTTGGTTGCATAACATCACTACTTAAAACCAACAAATTATCAACGTCTATTGATGTTAGAATGGCAGGTTGAACTGACGTTAAAACTCAGACGTTGGGATTTGGTCACCATACCTTACAGCTTAATGTTGGTAATTTACGTCAATTTGACATCAAGGTGTGACATTTGGAAGATGTTGGATTTTGGTTGCATAACATCACTACTTAAATCCCACACATTTTCAATGTCTATTGATGTTAGAATGGCAGGTTGAACTGATGTTAAAATTCAGACGTTTATCAGACGTTGGGATTCGGTCACCATGCCTTACAGCTTGATGTTGGTAATTTACATCAATTTGACATCAGGATGTGACGTTTGGAAGATGTTGGATTTTGGTTACATAACATCACTACTTAAAAACAACAAATTATCAACGTCTATTGATGTTAGAATGGCAGGTTAAACTGACGTTAAAATTCAGACGTTTATCAGACGTTGGGATTTGGTCACCATACCTTACAGCTTAAAGTTGGTAATTTACGTCAATTTGACATCAGGATGTTACGTTTGGAAGATGTTGGATTTTGGTTGCATAACATCACTACTTAAAACCAACAAATTATCAACGTCTATTGATGTTAGAATGGCAGGTTGAACTGACGTTAAAACTCAGACGTTGGGATTTGGTCACCATACCTTACAGCTTAATGTTGGTAATTTACGTAAATTTGACATCAAGGTGTGACGTTTGGAAGATGTTGGATTTTGGTTGCATAACATCACTACTTAAATCCCACACATTTTCAATGTCTATTGATGTTAGAATGGCAGGTTGAACTGATATTAAAATTCAGACGTTTATCAGATGTTGGGATTTGGTCACCATGCCTTACAGCTTGATGTTGGTAATTTACATCAATTTGACATCAGGATGTGACGTTTGGAAGATGTTGGATTTTGGTTACATAACATCACTACTTAAAAACAACAAATTATCAACGTCTATTGATGTTAGAATGGCAGGTTAAACTGACGTTAAAATTCAGACGTTTATCAGACGTTGGGATTTGGTCACCATACCTTACAGCTTAAAGTTGGTAATTTACGTCAATTTGACATCAGGATTTGACGTTTGGAAGATGTTGGATTTTGGTAGCATAACATCACTACTTAAAACCAACAAATTATCAACGTCTATTGATGTTAGAATGGCAGGTTGAACTGACGTTAAAATTCAGACGTTGGGATTTGGTCACCATACCTTACAGCTTAATGTTGGTAATTTACGTCAATTTGACATCAGGATGTGACGTTTGGAAGATGTTGTATTTTGGTTACATAACATCACTACTTAAAACCAACAAATTATCAACGTCTATTGATATTAGAATGGCAGGTTGAACTGACGTTAAAATTCAGACGTTTATCAGACGTTGGGATTTTGTCACCATACCTTACAGCTTAAAGTTGGTAATTTACGTCAATTTGACATCAGGATGTGACGTTTGGAAGATGTTGGATTTTGGTTGCATAACATCACTACTTAAAACCAACAAATTATCAACGTCTATTGATGTTAGAATGGCAGGTTGAAGTGACGTTAAAATTCAGACGTTTATCAGACGTTGGGATTTGTTCACCATACCTTACAGCTTAATGTTGGTAATTTACGTCAATTTGACATCAAGGTGTGACGTTTGGAAGATGTTGGATTTTGGTTGCATAACATCACTACTTAAAACCAACAAATTATCAACGTCTATTGATGTTAGAATGGCAAGTTGAACTGACGTTAAAATTCAGATGTTTATCAGACGTTGGGATTTGGTCACCATACCTTACAGCTTAATGTTGGTAATTTACGTCAATTTGACATCAGGATGTGACGTTTGGAAGATGTTGGATTTTGGTTGCATAACATCACTACTTAAAACCAACAAATTATCAACGTCTATTGATGTTAGAATGGCAGGTTGAACTGACGTTAAAATTCAGACGTTGGGATTTGGTCACCATACCTTACAGCTTAATGTTGGTAATTTACATCAATTTGACATCAGGATGTGACGTTTGGAAGATGTTGTATTTTGGTTACATAACATCACTACTTAAAACCAACAAATTATCAACGTCTATTGATGTTAGAATGGCAGGTTGAACTGACGTTAAAACTCAGACGTTGGGATTTGGTCACCATACTTTACAGCTTAATGTTGGTAATTTACGTCAATTTGACATCAAGGTGTGACGTTTGGAAGATGTTGGATTTTGGTTGCATAACATCATTACTTAAATCCAACACATTTTCAATGTCTATTGATGTTAGAATGGCAGGTTGAACTGATGTTAAAATTCATACGTTTATCAGACGTTGGGATTTGGTCACCATGCCTTACAGCTTGATGTTGGTAATTTACATCAATTTGACATCAGGATGTGACGTTTGGAAGATGTTGGATTTTGGTTACATAACATCACTACTTAAAACCAACAAATTATCAACGTCTATTGATGTTAGAATGGCAGGTTGAACTGACGTTAAAATTCAGACGTTTATCAGACGTTGGGATTTGGTCACCTTACCTTACAGCTTAATGTTGGTAATTTACATCAATTTGACATCAGGATGTGACGTTTGGAAGATGTTGGATTTTGGTTGCATAACATCACTACTTAAAACCAACAAATTCTCAACGTCTATTGATGTTAGAATGGCAGCTTGAACTGACGTTAAAATTCAGACGTTGGGATTTGGTCACCATACCTTACAGCTTAATGTTGGTAATTTACGTCAATTTGACATCAGGATGTGACGTTTGGAAGATGTATTTTGGTTACATAACATCACTACTTAAAACCAACAAATTATCAACGTCTATTGATATTAGAATGGCAGGTTGAACTGATGTTAAAATTCAGACGTTTATCAGACGTTGGGATTTGGTCACCATACCTTACAGCTTAAAGTTGGTAATTTACGTCAATTTGACATCAGGATGTGACGTTTGGAAGATGTTGGATTTTGGTTGCATAACATCACTACTTAAAACCAACAAATTATCAACGTCTATTGATGTTAGAATGGCAGGTTTAACTGACGTTAAAACTCGGACGTTGGGATTTGGTCACCATACCTTACAGCTTAATGTTGGTAATTTACGTCAATTTGACATCAAGGTGTGACGTTTGGAAGATGTTGGATTTTGGTTGCATAACATCACTACTTAAATCCCACACATTTTCAATGTCTATTGATGTTAGAATGGCAGGTTGAACTGATGTTAAAATTCAGACGTTTATCAGACGTTGGGATTTGGTCACCATACCTTACAGCTTAAAGTTGGTAATTTACGTCAATTTGACATCAGGATGTTACGTTTGGAAGATGTTGGATTTTGGTTGCATAACATCACTACTTAAAACCAACAAATTATCAACGTCTATTGATGTTAGAATGGCAGGTTGAACTGACGTTAAACCTCAGACGTTGGGATTTGGTCACCATACCTTACAGCTTAATGTTGGTAATTTACGTCAATTTGACATCAAGGTGTGACGTTTGGAAGATGTTGGATTTTGGTTGCATAACATCACTACTTAAATCCCACACATTTTCAATGTCTATTGATGTTAGAATGGCAGGTTGAACTGATGTTAAAATTCAGACGTTTATCAGACGTTGGGATTTGGTCACCATGCCTTACAGCTTGATGTTGGTAATTTACATCAATTTGACATCAGGATGTGACGTTTGGAAGATGTTGGATTTTGGTTACATAACATCACTACTTAAAACCAACAAATTATCAACGTCTATTGATGTTAGAATGGCAGGTTGAACTGATGTTAAAATTCAGACGTTTATCAGACGTTGGGATTTGGTCACCATACCTTACAGCTTAATGTTGGTAATTTACGTCAATTTGACATCAGGATGTGACGTTTGGAAGATGTTGGATTTTGGTTGCATAACATCACTACTTAAAACCAACAAATTATCAACGTCTATTGATGTTAGATAGGCAGGTTGAAGTGACGTTAAAATTCAGACGTTTATCAGACGTTGGGATTTGTTCACCATACCTTACAGCTTAATGTTGGTAATTTACGTCAATTTGACATCAAGGTGTGACGTTTGGAAGATGTTGGATTTTGGTTGCATAACATCACTACTTAAAACCAACAAATTATCAACGTCTATTGATGTTAGAATGGCAAGTTGAACTGACGTTAAAATTCAGATGTTTATCAGACGTTGGGATTTGGTCACCATACCTTACAGCTTAATGTTGGTAATTTACGTCAATTTGACATCAGGATGTGATGTTTGGAAGATGTTGGATTTTGGTTGCATAACATCACTACTTAAAACCAACAAATTATCAATGTCTATTGATGTTAGAATGGCAGGTTGAACTGACGTTAAAATTCAGACGTTGGGATTTGGTCACCATACCTTACAGCTTAAAGTTGGTAATTTACGTCAATTTGACATCAGGATGTGACGTTTGGAAGATGTTGGATTTTGGTTGCATAACATCACTACTTAAAACCAACAAATTATCAACGTCTATTGATGTTAGAATGGCAGGTTGAACTGACGTTAAAACTCAGACGTTGGGATTTGGTCACCATACCTTACAGCTTAATGTTGGTAATTTACGTCAATTTGACATCAAGGTGTGACATTTGGAAGATGTTGGATTTTGGTTGCATAACATCACTACTTAAATCCCACACATTTTCAATGTCTATTGATGTTAGAATGGCAGGTTGAACTGATGTTAAAATTCAGACGTTTATCAGACGTTGGGATTCGGTCACCATGCCTTACAGCTTGATGTTGGTAATTTACATCAATTTGACATCAGGATGTGACGTTTGGAAGATGTTGGATTTTGGTTACATAACATCACTACTTAAAAACAACAAATTATCAACGTCTATTGATGTTAGAATGGCAGGTTAAACTGACGTTAAAATTCAGACGTTTATCAGACGTTGGGATTTGGTCACCATACCTTACAGCTTAAAGTTGGTAATTTACGTCAATTTGACATCAGGATGTTACGTTTGGAAGATGTTGGATTTTGGTTGCATAACATCACTACTTAAAACCAACAAATTATCAACGTCTATTGATGTTAGAATGGCAGGTTGAACTGACGTTAAAACTCAGACGTTGGGATTTGGTCACCATACCTTACAGCTTAATGTTGGTAATTTACGTAAATTTGACATCAAGGTGTGACGTTTGGAAGATGTTGGATTTTGGTTGCATAACATCACTACTTAAATCCCACACATTTTCAATGTCTATTGATGTTAGAATGGCAGGTTGAACTGATATTAAAATTCAGACGTTTATCAGACGTTGGGATTTGGTCACCATGCCTTACAGCTTGATGTTGGTAATTTACATCAATTTGACATCAGGATGTGACGTTTGGAAGATGTTGGATTTTGGTTACATAACATCACTACTTAAAAACAACAAATTATCAACATCTATTGATGTTAGAATGGCAGGTTAAACTGACGTTAAAATTCAGACGTTTATCAGACGTTGGGATTTGGTCACCATACCTTACAGCTTAAAGTTGGTAATTTACGTCAATTTGACATCAGGATTTGACGTTTGGAAGATGTTGGATTTTGGTAGCATAACATCACTACTTAAAACCAACAAATTATCAACGTCTATTGATGTTAGAATGGCAGGTTGAACTGACGTTAAAATTCAGACGTTGGGATTTGGTCACCATACCTTACAGCTTAATGTTGGTAATTTACGTCAATTTGACATCAGGATGTGACGTTTGGAAGATGTTGTATTTTGGTTACATAACATCACTACTTAAAACCAACAAATTATCAACGTCTATTGATATTAGAATGGCAGGTTGAACTGACGTTAAAATTCAGACGTTTATCAGACATTGGGATTTTGTCACCATACCTTACAGCTTAAAGTTGGTAATTTACGTCAATTTGACATCAGGATGTGACGTTTGGAAGATGTTGGATTTTGGTTGCATAACATCACTACTTAAAACCAACAAATTATCAACGTCTATTGATGTTAGAATGGCAGGTTGAAGTGACGTTAAAATTCAGACGTTTATCAGACGTTGGGATTTGTTCACCATACCTTACAGCTTAATGTTGGTAATTTACGTCAATTTGACATCAAGGTGTGACGTTTGGAAGATGTTGGATTTTGGTTGCATAACATCACTACTTAAAACCAACAAATTATCAACGTCTATTGATGTTAGAATGGCAAGTTGAACTGACGTTAAAATTCAGATGTTTATCAGACGTTGGGATTTGGTCACCATACCTTACAGCTTAATGTTGGTAATTTACGTCAATTTGACATCAGGATGTGACGTTTGGAAGATGTTGGATTTTGGTTGCATAACATCACTACTTAAAACCAACAAATTATCAACGTCTATTGATGTTAGAATGGCAGGTTGAACTGACGTTAAAATTCAGACGTTGGGATTTGGTCACCATACCTTACAGCTTAATGTTGGTAATTTACATCAATTTGACATCAGGATGTGACGTTTGGAAGATGTTGTATTTTGGTTACATAACATCACTACTTAAAACCAACAAATTATCAACGTCTATTGATGTTAGAATGGCAGGTTGAACTGACGTTAAAACTCAGACGTTGGGATTTGGTCACCATACTTTACAGCTTAATGTTGGTAATTTACGTCAATTTGACATCAAGGTGTGACGTTTGGAAGATGTTGGATTTTGGTTGCATAACATCATTACTTAAATCCAACACATTTTCAATGTCTATTGATGTTAGAATGGCAGGTTGAACTGATGTTAAAATTCATACGTTTATCAGACGTTGGGATTTGGTCACCATGCCTTACAGCTTGATGTTGGTAATTTACATCAATTTGACATCAGGATGTGACGTTTGGAAGATGTTGGATTTTGGTTACATAACATCACTACTTAAAACCAACAAATTATCAACGTCTATTGATGTTAGAATGGCAGGTTGAACTGACGTTAAAATTCAGACGTTTATCAGACGTTGGGATTTGGTCACCTTACCTTACAGCTTAATGTTGGTAATTTACATCAATTTGACATCAGGATGTGACGTTTGGAAGATGTTGGATTTTGGTTGCATAACATCACTACTTAAAACCAACAAATTCTCAACGTCTATTGATGTTAGAATGGCAGCTTGAACTGACGTTAAAATTCAGACGTTGGGATTTGGTCACCATACCTTACAGCTTAATGTTGGTAATTTACGTCAATTTGACATCAGGATGTGACGTTTGGAAGATGTATTTTGGTTACATAACATCACTACTTAAAACCAACAAATTATCAACGTCTATTGATATTAGAATGGCAGGTTGAACTGATGTTAAAATTCAGACGTTTATCAGACGTTGGGATTTGGTCACCATACCTTACAGCTTAAAGTTGGTAATTTACGTCAATTTGACATCAGGATGTGACGTTTGGAAGATGTTGGATTTTGGTTGCATAACATCACTACTTAAAACCAACAAATTATCAACGTCTATTGATGTTAGAATGGCAGGTTGAACTGACGTTAAAACTCGGACGTTGGGATTTGGTCACCATACCTTACAGCTTAATGTTGGTAATTTACGTCAATTTGACATCAAGGTGTGACGTTTGGAAGATGTTGGATTTTGGTTGCATAACATCACTACTTAAATCCCACACATTTTCAATGTCTATTGATGTTAGAATGGCAGGTTGAACTGATGTTAAAATTCAGACGTTTATCAGACGTTGGGATTTGGTCACCATACCTTACAGCTTAAAGTTGGTAATTTACGTCAATTTGACATCAGGATGTTACGTTTGGAAGATGTTGGATTTTGGTTGCATAACATCACTACTTAAAACCAACAAATTATCAACGTCTATTGATGTTAGAATGGCAGGTTGAACTGACGTTAAACCTCAGACGTTGGGATTTGGTCACCATACCTTACAGCTTAATGTTGGTAATTTACGTCAATTTGACATCAAGGTGTGACGTTTGGAAGATGTTGGATTTTGGTTGCATAACATCACTACTTAAATCCCACACATTTTCAATGTCTATTGATGTTAGAATGGCAGGTTGAACTGATGTTAAAATTCAGACGTTTATCAGACGTTGGGATTTGGTCACCATGCCTTACAGCTTGATGTTGGTAATTTACATCAATTTGACATCAGGATGTGACGTTTGGAAGATGTTGGATTTTGGTTACATAACATCACTACTTAAAACCAACAAATTATCAACGTCTATTGATGTTAGAATGGCAGGTTGAACTGATGTTAAAATTCAGACGTTTATCAGACGTTGGGATTTGGTCACCATACCTTACAGCTTAATGTTGGTAATTTACGTCAATTTGACATCAGGATGTGACGTTTGGAAGATGTTGGATTTTGGTTGCATAACATCACTACTTAAAACCAACAAATTATCAACGTCTATTGATGTTAGATAGGCAGGTTGAAGTGACGTTAAAATTCAGACGTTTATCAGACGTTGGGATTTGTTCACCATACCTTACAGCTTAATGTTGGTAATTTACGTCAATTTGACATCAAGGTGTGACGTTTGGAAGATGTTGGATTTTGGTTGCATAACATCACTACTTAAAACCAACAAATTATCAACGTCTATTGATGTTAGAATGGCAAGTTGAACTGACGTTAAAATTCAGATGTTTATCAGACGTTGGGATTTGGTCACCATACCTTACAGCTTAATGTTGGTAATTTACGTCAATTTGACATCAGGATGTGATGTTTGGAAGATGTTGGATTTTGGTTGCATAACATCACTACTTAAAACCAACAAATTATCAATGTCTATTGATGTTAGAATGGCAGGTTGAACTGACGTTAAAATTCAGACGTTGGGATTTGGTCACCATACCTTACAGCTTAAAGTTGGTAATTTACGTCAATTTGACATCAGGATGTGACGTTTGGAAGATGTTGGATTTTGGTTGCATAACATCACTACTTAAAACCAACAAATTATCAACGTCTATTGATGTTAGAATGGCAGGTTGAACTGACGTTAAAACTCAGACGTTGGGATTTGGTCACCATACCTTACAGCTTAATGTTGGTAATTTACGTCAATTTGACATCAAGGTGTGACATTTGGAAGATGTTGGATTTTGGTTGCATAACATCACTACTTAAATCCCACACATTTTCAATGTCTATTGATGTTAGAATGGCAGGTTGAACTGATGTTAAAATTCAGACGTTTATCAGACGTTGGGATTCGGTCACCATGCCTTACAGCTTGATGTTGGTAATTTACATCAATTTGACATCAGGATGTGACGTTTGGAAGATGTTGGATTTTGGTTACATAACATCACTACTTAAAAACAACAAATTATCAACGTCTATTGATGTTAGAATGGCAGGTTAAACTGACGTTAAAATTCAGACGTTTATCAGACGTTGGGATTTGGTCACCATACCTTACAGCTTAAAGTTGGTAATTTACGTCAATTTGACATCAGGATGTTACGTTTGGAAGATGTTGGATTTTGGTTGCATAACATCACTACTTAAAACCAACAAATTATCAACGTCTATTGATGTTAGAATGGCAGGTTGAACTGACGTTAAAACTCAGACGTTGGGATTTGGTCACCATACCTTACAGCTTAATGTTGGTAATTTACGTAAATTTGACATCAAGGTGTGACGTTTGGAAGATGTTGGATTTTGGTTGCATAACATCACTACTTAAATCCCACACATTTTCAATGTCTATTGATGTTAGAATGGCAGGTTGAACTGATATTAAAATTCAGACGTTTATCAGACGTTGGGATTTGGTCACCATGCCTTACAGCTTGATGTTGGTAATTTACATCAATTTGACATCAGGATGTGACGTTTGGAAGATGTTGGATTTTGGTTACATAACATCACTACTTAAAAACAACAAATTATCAACGTCTATTGATGTTAGAATGGCAGGTTAAACTGACGTTAAAATTCAGACGTTTATCAGACGTTGGGATTTGGTCACCATACCTTACAGCTTAAAGTTGGTAATTTACGTCAATTTGACATCAGGATTTGACGTTTGGAAGATGTTGGATTTTGGTAGCATAACATCACTACTTAAAACCAACAAATTATCAACGTCTATTGATGTTAGAATGGCAGGTTGAACTGACGTTAAAATTCAGACGTTGGGATTTGGTCACCATACCTTACAGCTTAATGTTGGTAATTTACGTCAATTTGACATCAGGATGTGACGTTTGGAAGATGTTGTATTTTGGTTACATAACATCACTACTTAAAACCAACAAATTATCAACGTCTATTGATATTAGAATGGCAGGTTGAACTGACGTTAAAATTCAGACGTTTATCAGACGTTGGGATTTTGTCACCATACCTTACAGCTTAAAGTTGGTAATTTACGTCAATTTGACATCAGGATGTGACGTTTGGAAGATGTTGGATTTTGGTTGCATAACATCACTACTTAAAACCAACAAATTATCAACGTCTATTGATGTTAGAATGGCAGGTTGAAGTGACGTTAAAATTCAGACGTTTATCAGACGTTGGGATTTGTTCACCATACCTTACAGCTTAATGTTGGTAATTTACGTCAATTTGACATCAAGGTGTGACGTTTGGAAGATGTTGGATTTTGGTTGCATAACATCACTACTTAAAACCAACAAATTATCAACGTCTATTGATGTTAGAATGGCAAGTTGAACTGACGTTAAAATTCAGATGTTTATCAGACGTTGGGATTTGGTCACCATACCTTACAGCTTAATGTTGGTAATTTACGTCAATTTGACATCAGGATGTGACGTTTGGAAGATGTTGGATTTTGGTTGCATAACATCACTACTTAAAACCAACAAATTATCAACGTCTATTGATGTTAGAATGGCAGGTTGAACTGACGTTAAAATTCAGACGTTGGGATTTGGTCACCATACCTTACAGCTTAATGTTGGTAATTTACATCAATTTGACATCAGGATGTGACGTTTGGAAGATGTTGTATTTTGGTTACATAACATCACTACTTAAAACCAACAAATTATCAACGTCTATTGATGTTAGAATGGCAGGTTGAACTGACGTTAAAACTCAGACGTTGGGATTTGGTCACCATACTTTACAGCTTAATGTTGGTAATTTACGTCAATTTGACATCAAGGTGTGACGTTTGGAAGATGTTGGATTTTGGTTGCATAACATCATTACTTAAATCCAACACATTTTCAATGTCTATTGATGTTAGAATGGCAGGTTGAACTGATGTTAAAATTCATACGTTTATCAGACGTTGGGATTTGGTCACCATGCCTTACAGCTTGATGTTGGTAATTTACATCAATTTGACATCAGGATGTGACGTTTGGAAGATGTTGGATTTTGGTTACATAACATCACTACTTAAAACCAACAAATTATCAACGTCTATT
This sequence comes from Hoplias malabaricus, assembly GCF_029633855.1. NCBI lineage: Eukaryota > Metazoa > Chordata > Actinopteri > Characiformes > Erythrinidae > Hoplias > Hoplias malabaricus. The sequence goes on from NC_089820.1 coordinate 41,024,528, forward strand.
GATGTTAGAATGGCAGGTTGAACTGACGTTAAAATTCAGACGTTTATCAGACGTTGGGATTTGGTCACCTTACCTTACAGCTTAATGTTGGTAATTTACATCAATTTGACATCAGGATGTGACGTTTGGAAGATGTTGGATTTTGGTTGCATAACATCACTACTTAAAACCAACAAATTCTCAACGTCTATTGATGTTAGAATGGCAGCTTGAACTGACGTTAAAATTCAGACGTTGGGATTTGGTCACCATACCTTACAGCTTAATGTTGGTAATTTACGTCAATTTGACATCAGGATGTGACGTTTGGAAGATGTTGTATTTTGGTTACATAACATCACTACTTAAAACCAACAAATTATCAACGTCTATTGATATTAGAATGGTAGGTTGAACTGACGTTAAAATTCAGACGTTTATCAGACGCTGGGATTTGGTCACCATACCTTACAGCTTAAAGTTGGTAATTTACGTCAATTTGACATCAGGATGTGACGTTTGGAAGATGTTGGATTTTGGTTGCATAACATCACTACTTAAAACCAACAAATTATCAACGTCTATTGATGTTAGAATGGCAGGTTGAAGTGACGTTAAAATTCAGACGTTTATCAGACGTTGGGATTTGTTCACCATACCTTACAGCCTAAGGTTGGTAATTTACGTCAATTTGACATCAAGGTGTGACGTTTGGAAGATGTTGGATTTTGGTTGCATAACATCACTACTTAAAACCAACAAATTATCAACGTCTATTGATGTTAGAATGGCAAGTTGAACTGACGTTAAAATTCAGATGTTTATCAGACGTTGGGATTTGGTCACCATACCTTACAGCTTAATGTTGGTAATTTACGTCAATTTGACATCAGGATGTGACGTTTGGAAGATGTTGGATTTTGGTTGCATAACATCACTACTTAAAACCAACAAATTATCAACGTCTCTTGATGTTAGAATGGCAGGTTGAACTGACGTTAAAATTCAGACGTTGGGATTTGGTCACCATACCTTACAGCTTAATGTTGGTAATTTACGTCAATTTGACATCAGGATGTGACGTTTGGAAGATGTATTTTGGTTACATAACATCACTACTTAAAACCAACAAATTATCAACGTCTATTGATATTAGAATGGCAGGTTGAACTGATGTTAAAATTCAGACGTTTATCAGACGTTGGGATTTGGTCACCATACCTTACAGCTTAAAGTTGGTAATTTACGTCAATTTGACATCAGGATGTGACGTTTGGAAGATGTTGGATTTTGGTTGCATAACATCACTACTTAAAACCAACAAATTATCAACGTCTATTGATGTTAGAATGGCAGGTTGAACTGACGTTAAAACTCGGACGTTGGGATTTGGTCACCATACCTTACAGCTTAATGTTGGTAATTTACGTCAATTTGACATCAAGGTGTGACGTTTGGAAGATGTTGGATTTTGGTTGCATAACATCACTACTTAAATCCCACACATTTTCAATGTCTATTGATGTTAGAATGGCAGGTTGAACTGATGTTAAAATTCAGACGTTTATCAGACGTTGGGATTTGGTCACCATGCCTTACAGCTTGATGTTGGTAATTTACATCAATTTGACATCAGGATGTGACGTTTGGAAGATGTTGGATTTTGGTTACATAACATCACTACTTAAAACCAACAAATTATCAACGTCTATTGATGTTAGAATGGCAGGTTGAACTGATGTTAAAATTCAGACGTTTATCAGACGTTGGGATTTGGTCACCATACCTTACAGCTTAATGTTGGTAATTTACGTCAATTTGACATCAGGATGTGACGTTTGGAAGATGTTGGATTTTGGTTGCATAACATCACTACTTAAAACCAACAAATTATCAACGTCTATTGATGTTAGATAGGCAGGTTGAAGTGACGTTAAAATTCAGACGTTTATCAGACGTTGGGATTTGTTCACCATACCTTACAGCTTAATGTTGGTAATTTACGTCAATTTGACATCAAGGTGTGACGTTTGGAAGATGTTGGATTTTGGTTGCATAACATCACTACTTAAAACCAACAAATTATCAACGTCTATTGATGTTAGAATGGCAAGTTGAACTGACGTTAAAATTCAGATGTTTATCAGACGTTGGGATTTGGTCACCATACCTTACAGCTTAATGTTGGTAATTTACGTCAATTTGACATCAGGATGTGATGTTTGGAAGATGTTGGATTTTGGTTGCATAACATCACTACTTAAAACCAACAAATTATCAATGTCTATTGATGTTAGAATGGCAGGTTGAACTGACGTTAAAATTCAGACGTTGGGATTTGGTCACCATACCTTACAGCTTAAAGTTGGTAATTTACGTCAATTTGACATCAGGATGTGACGTTTGGAAGATGTTGGATTTTGGTTGCATAACATCACTACTTAAAACCAACAAATTATCAACGTCTCTTGATGTTAGAATGGCAGGTTGAACTGACGTTAAAATTCAGACGTTGGGATTTGGTCACCATACCTTACAGCTTAATGTTGGTAATTTACGTCAATTTGACATCAGGATGTGACGTTTGGAAGATGTATTTTGGTTACATAACATCACTACTTAAAACCAACAAATTATCAACGTCTATTGATATTAGAATGGCAGGTTGAACTGATGTTAAAATTCAGACGTTTATCAGACGTTGGGATTTGGTCACCATACCTTACAGCTTAAAGTTGGTAATTTACGTCAATTTGACATCAGGATGTGACGTTTGGAAGATGTTGGATTTTGGTTGCATAACATCACTACTTAAAACCAACAAATTATCAACGTCTATTGATGTTAGAATGGCAGGTTGAACTGACGTTAAAACTCGGACGTTGGGATTTGGTCACCATACCTTACAGCTTAATGTTGGTAATTTACGTCAATTTGACATCAAGGTGTGACGTTTGGAAGATGTTGGATTTTGGTTGCATAACATCACTACTTAAATCCCACACATTTTCAATGTCTATTGATGTTAGAATGGCAGGTTGAACTGATGTTAAAATTCAGACGTTTATCAGACGTTGGGATTTGGTCACCATGCCTTACAGCTTGATGTTGGTAATTTACATCAATTTGACATCAGGATGTGACGTTTGGAAGATGTTGGATTTTGGTTACATAACATCACTACTTAAAACCAACAAATTATCAACGTCTATTGATGTTAGAATGGCAGGTTGAACTGATGTTAAAATTCAGACGTTTATCAGACGTTGGGATTTGGTCACCATACCTTACAGCTTAATGTTGGTAATTTACGTCAATTTGACATCAGGATGTGACGTTTGGAAGATGTTGGATTTTGGTTGCATAACATCACTACTTAAAACCAACAAATTATCAACGTCTATTGATGTTAGATAGGCAGGTTGAAGTGACGTTAAAATTCAGACGTTTATCAGACGTTGGGATTTGTTCACCATACCTTACAGCTTAATGTTGGTAATTTACGTCAATTTGACATCAAGGTGTGACGTTTGGAAGATGTTGGATTTTGGTTGCATAACATCACTACTTAAAACCAACAAATTATCAACGTCTATTGATGTTAGAATGGCAAGTTGAACTGACGTTAAAATTCAGATGTTTATCAGACGTTGGGATTTGGTCACCATACCTTACAGCTTAATGTTGGTAATTTACGTCAATTTGACATCAGGATGTGATGTTTGGAAGATGTTGGATTTTGGTTGCATAACATCACTACTTAAAACCAACAAATTATCAATGTCTATTGATGTTAGAATGGCAGGTTGAACTGACGTTAAAATTCAGACGTTGGGATTTGGTCACCATACCTTACAGCTTAAAGTTGGTAATTTACGTCAATTTGACATCAGGATGTGACGTTTGGAAGATGTTGGATTTTGGTTGCATAACATCACTACTTAAAACCAACAAATTATCAACGTCTATTGATGTTAGAATGGCAGGTTGAACTGACGTTAAAACTCAGACGTTGGGATTTGGTCACCATACCTTACAGCTTAATGTTGGTAATTTACGTCAATTTGACATCAAGGTGTGACATTTGGAAGATGTTGGATTTTGGTTGCATAAAATCACTACTTAAATCCCACACATTTTCAATGTCTATTGATGTTAGAATGGCAGGTTGAACTGATGTTAAAATTCAGACGTTTATCAGACGTTGGGATTCGGTCACCATGCCTTACAGCTTGATGTTGGTAATTTACATCAATTTGACATCAGGATGTGACGTTTGGAAGATGTTGGATTTTGGTTACATAACATCACTACTTAAAAACAACAAATTATCAACGTCTATTGATGTTAGAATGGCAGGTTAAACTGACGTTAAAATTCAGACGTTTATCAGACGTTGGGATTTGGTCACCATACCTTACAGCTTAAAGTTGGTAATTTACGTCAATTTGACATCAGGATGTTACGTTTGGAAGATGTTGGATTTTGGTTGCATAACATCACTACTTAAAACCAACAAATTATCAACGTCTATTGATGTTAGAATGGCAGGTTGAACTGACGTTAAAACTCAGACGTTGGGATTTGGTCACCATACCTTACAGCTTAATGTTGGTAATTTACGTAAATTTGACATCAAGGTGTGACGTTTGGAAGATGTTGGATTTTGGTTGCATAACATCACTACTTAAATCCCACACATTTTCAATGTCTATTGATGTTAGAATGGCAGGTTGAACTGATATTAAAATTCAGACGTTTATCAGACGTTGGGATTTGGTCACCATGCCTTACAGCTTGATGTTGGTAATTTACATCAATTTGACATCAGGATGTGACGTTTGGAAGATGTTGGATTTTGGTTACATAACATCACTACTTAAAAACAACAAATTATCAACGTCTATTGATGTTAGAATGGCAGGTTAAACTGACGTTAAAATTCAGACGTTTATCAGACGTTGGGATTTGGTCACCATACCTTACAGCTTAAAGTTGGTAATTTACGTCAATTTGACATCAGGATGTTACGTTTGGAAGATGTTGGATTTTGGTTGCATAACATCACTACTTAAAACCAACAAATTATCAACGTCTATTGATGTTAGAATGGCAGGTTGAACTGACGTTAAAACTCAGACGTTGGGATTTGGTCACCATACCTTACAGCTTAATGTTGGTAATTTACGTAAATTTGACATCAAGGTGTGACGTTTGGAAGATGTTGGATTTTGGTTGCATAACATCACTACTTAAATCCCACACATTTTCAATGTCTATTGATGTTAGAATGGCAGGTTGAACTGATATTAAAATTCAGACGTTTATCAGACGTTGGGATTTGGTCACCATGCCTTACAGCTTGATGTTGGTAATTTACATCAATTTGACATCAGGATGTGACGTTTGGAAGATGTTGGATTTTGGTTACATAACATCACTACTTAAAACCAACAAATTATCAACGTCTATTGATGTTAGAATGGCAGGTTGAACTGACGTTAAAATTCAGACGTTTATCAGACGTTGGGATTTGGTCACCATACCTTACAGCTTAAAGTTGGTAATTTACGTCAATTTGACATCAACGTGTGACGTTTGGAAGATGTTGGATTTTGGTTGCATAACATCACTACTTAAAACCAACAAATTATCAACGTCTATTGATGTTAGAATGGCAAGTTGAACTGACGTTAAAATTCAGATGTTTATCAGACGTTGGGATTTGGTCACCATACCTTACAGCTTAATGTTGGTAATTTACGTCAATTTGACATCAGGATGTGATGTTTGGAAGATGTTGGATTTTGGTTGCATAACATAACTACTTAAAACCAACAAATTATCAATGTCTATTGATGTTAGAATGGCAGGTTGAACTGACGTTAAAATTCAGACATTGGGATTTGGTCACCATACCTTACAGCTTAATGTTGGTAATTTACGTCAATTTGACATCAGGATGTGACGTTTGGAAGATGTATTTTGGTTACATAACATCACTACTTAAAACCAACAAATTATCAACGTCTATTGATATTAGAATGGCAGGTTGAACTGATGTTAAAATTCAGACGTTTATCAGACTTTGGGACTTGGTCACCATACCTTACAGCTTAAAGTTGGTAATTTACGTCAATTTGACATCAGGATGTGACGTTTGGAAGATGTTGGATTTTGGTTGCATAACATCACTACTTAAAACCAACAAATTATCAACGTCTATTGATGTTAGAATGGCAGGTTGAACTGACGTTAAACCTCAGACGTTGGGATTTGGTCACCATACCTTACAGCTTAATGTTGGTAATTTACGTCAATTTGACATCAAGGTGTGACGTTTGGAAGATGTTGGATTTTGGTTGCATAACATCACTACTTAAATCCCACACATTTTCAATGTCTATTGATGTTAGAATGGCAGGTTGAACTGATGTTAAAATTCAGACATTTATCAGACGTTGGGATTTGGTCACCATGCCTTACAGCTTGATGTTGGTAATTTACATCAATTTGACATCAGGATGTGACGTTTGGAAGATGTTGGATTTTGGTTACATAACATCACTACTTAAAACCTACAAACTATCAACGTCTATTGACGTTAGAATGGCAGGTTGAACTGACGTTAAAATTCAGATGTTTATCAGACGTTGGGATTTGGTCACCATACCTTACAGCTTAATGTTGGTAATTTACATCAATTTGACATCAGGATGTGACGTTTGGAAGATGTTGGATTTTGGTTGCATAACATCACTACTTAAAACCAACAAATTATCAACGTCTATTGATGTTAGAATGGCAGGTAAAACTGACGTTAAAATTCAGACGTTGGGATTTGGTCACCATACCTTACAGCTTAATGTTGGTAATTTACGTCAATTTGACATCAGGATGTGACGTTTGGAAGATGTTGTATTTTGGTTACATAACATCACTACTTAAAACCAACAAATTATCAAAGTCTATTGATATTAGAATGGCAGGTTGAACTGACGTTAAAATTCAGACGTTTATCAGACGTTGGGATTTGGTCACAATACCTTACAGCTTAAAGTTGGTAATTTACGTCAATTTGACATCAGGATGTGACGTTTGGAAGATGTTGGATTTTGGTTGCATAACATCACTACTTAAAACCAACAAATTATCAACGTCTATTGATGTTAGAATGGCAGGTTGAAGTGACGTTAATATTCAGACGTTTATCAGACGTTGGGATTTGTTCACCATACCTTACAGCTTAATGTTGGTAATTTACGTCAATTTGACATCAAGGTGTGACGTTTGGAAGATGTTGGATTTTGGTTGCATAACATCACTACTTAAAACCAACAAATTATCAACGTCTATTGATGTTAGAATGGCAAGTTGAACTGACGTTAAAATTCAGACGTTTATCAGACGTTGGGATTTGGTCACCATACCTTACAGCTTAATGTTGGTAATTTACGTCAATTTGACATCAGGATGTGATGTTTGGAAGATGTTGGATTTTGGTTGCATAACATCACTACTTAAAACCAACAAATTATCAATGTCTATTGATGTTAGAATGGCAGGTTGAACTGACGTTAAAATTCAGACGTTGGGATTTGGTCACCATACCTTACAGCTTAATGTTGGTAATTTACGTCAATTTGACATCAGGATGTGACGTTTGGAAGATGTATTTTGGTTACATAACATCACTACTTAAAACCAACAAATTATCAACGTCTATTGATATTAGAATGGCAGGTTGAACTGATGTTAAAATTCAGACGTTCATCAGACGTTGGGATTTGGTCACCATACCTTACAGCTTAAAGTTGGTAATTTACGTCAATTTGACATCAGGATGTGACGTTTGGAAGATGTTGGATTTTGGTTGCATAACATCACTACTTAAAACCAACAAATTATCAACGTCTATTGAAGTTAGAATGGCAGGTTGAACTGACGTTAAAACTCAGACGTTGGGATTTGGTCACCATACCTTACAGCTTAATGTTGGTAATTTACGTCAATTTGACATCAAGGTGTGACGTTTGGAAGATGTTGGATTTTGGTTGCATAACATCACTACTTAAATCCCACACATTTTCAATGTCTATTGATGTTAGAATGGCAGGTTGAACTGATGTTAAAATTCAGACGTTTATGAGACGTTGGGATTTTGTCACCATGCCTTACAGCTTGATGTTGGTAATTTACATCAATTTGACATCAGGATGTGACGTTTGGAAGATGTTGGATTTTGGTTACATAACATCACTACTTAAAACCAACAAATTATCAACGTCTATTGATGTTAGAATGGCAGGTTGAACTGACGTTAAAATTCAGACGTTTATCAGACGTTGGGATTTGGTCACCATACCTTACAGCTTAATGTTGGTAATTTACATCAATTTGACATCAGGATTTGACGTTTGGAAGATGTTGGATTTTGGTAGCATAACATCACTACTTAAAACCAACAAATTATCAACGTCTATTGATGTTAGAATGGCAGGTTGAACTGACGTTAAAATTCAGACGTTGGGATTTGGTCACCATACCTTACAGCTTAATGTTGGTAATTTACGTCAATTTGACATCAGGATGTGACGTTTGGAAGATGTTGTATTTTGGTTACATAACATCACTACTTAAAACCAACAAATTATCAACGTCTATTGATGTTAGAATGGCAGGTTGAAGTGACGTTAAAATTCAGACGTTTATCAGACGTTGGGATTTGTTCACCATACCTTACAGCTTAATGTTGGTAATTTACGTCAATTTGACATCAAGGTGTGACGTTTGGAAGATGTTGGATTTTGGTTGCATAACATCACTACTTAAAACCAACAAATTATCAACGTCTATTGATGTTAGAATGGCAAGTTGAACTGACGTTAAAATTCAGATGTTTATCAGACGTTGGGATTTGGTCACCATACCTTACAGCTTAATGTTGGTAATTTACGTCAATTTGACATCAGGATGTGACGTTTGGAAGATGTTGGATTTTGGTTGCATAACATCACTACTTAAAACCAACAAATTATCAACGTCTATTGATGTTAGAATGGCAGGTTGAACTGACGTTAAAATTCAGACGTTGGGATTTGGTCACCATACCTTACAGCTTAATGTTGGTAATTTACATCAATTTGACATCAGGATGTGACGTTTGGAAGATGTTGTATTTTGGTTACATAACATCACTACTTAAAACCAACAAATTATCAACGTCTATTGATGTTAGAATGGCAGGTTGAACTGACGTTAAAACTCAGACGTTGGGATTTGGTCACCATACTTTACAGCTTAATGTTGGTAATTTACGTCAATTTGACATCAAGGTGTGACGTTTGGAAGATGTTGGATTTTGGTTGCATAACATCACTACTTAAATCCAACACATTTTCAATGTCTATTGATGTTAGAATGGCAGGTTGAACTGATGTTAAAATTCATACGTTTATCAGACGTTGGGATTTGGTCACCATGCCTTACAGCTTGATGTTGGTAATTTACATCAATTTGACATCAGGATGTGACGTTTGGAAGATGTTGGATTTTGGTTACATAACATCACTACTTAAAACCAACAAATTATCAACGTCTATTGATGTTAGAATGGCAAGTTGAACTGACGTTAAAATTCAGACGTTTATCAGACGTTGGGATTTGGTCACCATACCTTACAGCTTAATGTTGGTAATTTACGTCAATTTGACATCAGGATGTGATGTTTGGAAGATGTTGGATTTTGGTTGCATAACATCACTACTTAAAACCAACAAATTATCAATGTCTATTGATGTTAGAATGGCAGGTTGAACTGACGTTAAAATTCAGACGTTGGGATTTGGTCACCATACCTTACAGCTTAATGTTGGTAATTTACGTCAATTTGACATCAGGATGTGACGTTTGGAAGATGTATTTTGGTTACATAACATCACTACTTAAAACCAACAAATTATCAACGTCTATTGATATTAGAATGGCAGGTTGAACTGATGTTAAAATTCAGACGTTTATCAGACGTTGGGATTTGGTCACCATACCTTACAGCTTAAAGTTGGTAATTTACGTCAATTTGACATCAGGATGTGACGTTTGGAAGATGTTGGATTTTGGTTGCATAACATCACTACTTAAAACCAACAAATTATCAACGTCTATTGAAGTTAGAATGGCAGGTTGAACTGACGTTAAAACTCAGACGTTGGGATTTGGTCACCATACCTTACAGCTTAATGTTGGTAATTTACGTCAATTTGACATCAAGGTGTGACGTTTGGAAGATGTTGGATTTTGGTTGCATAACATCACTACTTAAATCCCACACATTTTCAATGTCTATTGATGTTAGAATGGCAGGTTGAACTGATGTTAAAATTCAGACGTTTATGAGACGTTGGGATTTTGTCACCATGCCTTACAGCTTGATGTTGGTAATTTACATCAATTTGACATCAGGATGTGACGTTTGGAAGATGTTGGATTTTGGTTACATAACATCACTACTTAAAACCAACAAATTATCAACGTCTATTGATGTTAGAATGGCAGGTTGAACTGACGTTAAAATTCAGACGTTTATCAGACGTTGGGATTTGGTCACCATACCTTACAGCTTAATGTTGGTAATTTACATCAATTTGACATCAGGATTTGACGTTTGGAAGATGTTGGATTTTGGTAGCATAACATCACTACTTAAAACCAACAAATTATCAACGTCTATTGATGTTAGAATGGCAGGTTGAACTGACGTTAAAATTCAGACGTTGGGATTTGGTCACCATACCTTACAGCTTAATGTTGGTAATTTACGTCAATTTGACATCAGGATGTGACGTTTGGAAGATGTTGTATTTTGGTTACATAACATCACTACTTAAAACCAACAAATTATCAACGTCTATTGATGTTAGAATGGCAGGTTGAAGTGACGTTAAAATTCAGACGTTTATCAGACGTTGGGATTTGTTCACCATACCTTACAGCTTAATGTTGGTAATTTACGTCAATTTGACATCAAGGTGTGACGTTTGGAAGATGTTGGATTTTGGTTGCATAACATCACTACTTAAAACCAACAAATTATCAACGTCTATTGATGTTAGAATGGCAAGTTGAACTGACGTTAAAATTCAGATGTTTATCAGACGTTGGGATTTGGTCACCATACCTTACAGCTTAATGTTGGTAATTTACGTCAATTTGACATCAGGATGTGACGTTTGGAAGATGTTGGATTTTGGTTGCATAACATCACTACTTAAAACCAACAAATTATCAACGTCTATTGATGTTAGAATGGCAGGTTGAACTGACGTTAAAATTCAGACGTTGGGATTTGGTCACCATACCTTACAGCTTAATGTTGGTAATTTACATCAATTTGACATCAGGATGTGACGTTTGGAAGATGTTGTATTTTGGTTACATAACATCACTACTTAAAACCAACAAATTATCAACGTCTATTGATGTTAGAATGGCAGGTTGAACTGACGTTAAAACTCAGACGTTGGGATTTGGTCACCATACTTTACAGCTTAATGTTGGTAATTTACGTCAATTTGACATCAAGGTGTGACGTTTGGAAGATGTTGGATTTTGGTTGCATAACATCACTACTTAAATCCAACACATTTTCAATGTCTATTGATGTTAGAATGGCAGGTTGAACTGATGTTAAAATTCATACGTTTATCAGACGTTGGGATTTGGTCACCATTCCTTACAGCTTGATGTTGGTAATTTACATCAATTTGACATCAGGATGTGACGTTTGGAAGATGTTGGATTTTGGTTACATAACATCACTACTTAAAACCAACAAATTATCAACGTCTATTGATGTTAGAATGGCAGGTTGAACTGACGTTAAAATTCAGACGTTTATCAGACGTTGGGATTTGGTCAGCTTACCTTACAGCTTAATGTTGGTAATTTACATCAATTTGACATCAGGATGTGACGTTTGGAAGATGTTGGATTTTGGTTGCATAACATCACTACTTAAAACCAACAAATTCTCAACGTCTATTGATGTTAGAATGGCAGCTTGAACTGACGTTAAAATTCAGACGTTGGGATTTGGTCACCATACCATACAGCTTAATGTTGGTAATTTACGTCAATTTGACATCAGGATGTGACGTTTGGAAGATGTTGTATTTTGGTTACATAACATCACTACTTAAAACCAACAAATTATCAACGTCTATTGATATTAGAATGGTAAGTTGAACTGACGTTAAAATTCAGACGTTTATCAGACGCTGGGATTTGGTCACCATACCTTACAGCTTAAAGTTGGTAATTTACGTCAATTTGACATCAGGATGTGACGTTTGGAAGATGTTGGATTTTGGTTGCATAACATCACTACTTAAAACCAACAAATTATCAACGTCTATTGATGTTAGAATGGCAGGTTGAAGTGACGTTAAAATTCAGACGTTTATCAGACGTTGGGATTTGTTCACCATACCTTACAGCCTAAGGTTGGTAATTTACGTCAATTTGACATCAAGGTGTGACGTTTGGAAGATGTTGGATTTTGGTTGCATAACATCACTACTTAAAACCAACAAATTATCAACGTCTATTGATGTTAGAATGGCAAGTTGAACTGACGTTAAAATTCAGATGTTTATCAGACGTTGGGATTTGGTCACCATACCTTACAGCTTAATGTTGGTAATTTACGTCAATTTGACATCAGGATGTGACGTTTGGAAGATGTTGGATTTTGGTTGCATAACATCACTACTTAAAACCAACAAATTATCAACGTCTCTTGATGTTAGAATGGCAGGTTGAACTGACGTTAAAATTCAGACGTTGGGATTTGGTCACCATACCTTACAGCTTAATGTTGGTAATTTACGTCAATTTGACATCAGGATGTGACGTTTGGAAGATGTATTTTGGTTACATAACATCACTACTTAAAACCAACAAATTATCAACGTCTATTGATATTAGAATGGCAGGTTGAACTGATGTTAAAATTCAGACGTTTATCAGACGTTGGGATTTGGTCACCATACCTTACAGCTTAAAGTTGGTAATTTACGTCAATTTGACATCAGGATGTGACGTTTGGAAGATGTTGGATTTTGGTTGCATAACATCACTACTTAAAACCAACAAATTATCAACGTCTATTGATGTTAGAATGGCAGGTTGAACTGACGTTAAAACTCGGACGTTGGGATTTGGTCACCATACCTTACAGCTTAATGTTGGTAATTTACGTCAATTTGACATCAAGGTGTGACGTTTGGAAGATGTTGGATTTTGGTTGCATAACATCACTACTTAAATCCCACACATTTTCAATGTCTATTGATGTTAGAATGGCAGGTTGAACTGATGTTAAAATTCAGACGTTTATCAGACGTTGGGATTTGGTCACCATGCCTTACAGCTTGATGTTGGTAATTTACATCAATTTGACATCAGGATGTGACGTTTGGAAGATGTTGGATTTTGGTTGCATAACATCACTACTTAAAACCAACAAATTATCAATGTCTATTGATGTTAGAATGGCAGGTTGAACTGACGTTAAAATTCAGACGTTGGGATTTGGTCACCATACCTTACAGCTTAATGTTGGTAATTTACGTCAATTTGACATCAGGATGTGACGTTTGGAAGATGTTGGATTTTGGTTGCATAACATCACTACTTAAAACCAACAAATTATCAACGTCTTTTGATGTTAGAATGGCAGGTTGAAGTGACGTTAAAATTCAGACGTTTATCAGACGTTGGGATTTGTTCACCATACCTTACAGCTTAATGTTGGTAATTTACGTCAATTTGACATCAAGGTGTGACGTTTGGAAGATGTTGGATTTTGGTTGCATAACATCACTACTTAAAACCAACAAATTATCAACGTCTATTGATATTAGAATGGCAGGTTGAACTGACGTTAAAATTCAGACGTTTATCAGACGTTGGGATTTGGTCACCATACCTTACAGCTTAAAGTTGGTAATTTACGTCAATTTGACATCAGGATGTGACGTTTGGAAGATGTTGGATTTTGGTTGCATAACATCACTACTTAAAACCAACAAATTATCAACGTCTTTTGATGTTAGAATGGCAGGTTGAACTGACGTTAAAATTCAGACGTTTATCAGACGTTGGGATTTGGTCACCATACCTTACAGCTTAAAGTTGGTAATTTACGTCAATTTGACATCAGGATGTGACGTTTGGAAGATGTTGGATTTTGGTTGCATAACATCACTACTTAAAACCAACAAATTATCAACGTCTTTTGATGTTAGAATGGCAGGTTGAAGTGACGTTAAAATTCAGACGTTTATCAGACGTTGGGATTTGTTCACCATACCTTACAGCTTAATGTTGGTAATTTACGTCAATTTGACATCAAGGTGTGACGTTTGGAAGATGTTGGATTTTGGTTGCATAACATCACTACTTAAAACCAACAAATTATCAACGTCTATTGATGTTAGAATGGCAAGTTGAACTGACGTTAAAATTCAGATGTTTATCAGACGTTGGGATTTGGTCACCATACCTTACAGCTTAATGTTGGTAATTTACGTCAATTTGACATCAGGATGTGATGTTTGGAAGATGTTGGATTTTGGTTGCATAACATCACTACTTAAAACCAACAAATTATCAATGTCTATTGATGTTAGAATGGCAGGTTGAACTGACGTTAAAATTCAGACGTTGGGATTTGGTCACCATACCTTACAGCTTAATGTTGGTAATTTACGTCAATTTGACATCAGGATGTGACGTTTGGAAGATGTATTTTGGTTACATAACATCACTACTTAAAACCAACAAATTATCAACGTCTATTGATATTAGAATGGCAGGTTGAACTGATGTTAAAATTCAGACGTTTATCAGACGTTGGGATTTGGTCACCATACCTTACAGCTTAAAGTTGGTAATTTACGTCAATTTGACATCAGGATGTGACGTTTGGAAGATGTTGGATTTTGGTTGCATAACATCACTACTTAAAACCAACAAATTATCAACGTCTATTGAAGTTAGAATGGCAGGTTGAACAGACGTTAAAACTCAGACGTTGGGATTTGGTCACCATACCTTACAGCTTAATGTTGGTAATTTACGTCAATTTGACATCAAGGTGTGACGTTTGGAAGATGTTGGATTTTGGTTGCATAACATCACTACTTAAATCCCACACATTTTCAATCTCTATTGATGTTAGAATGGCAGGTTGAACTGATGTTAAAATTCAGACGTTCATGAGACGTTGGGATTTTGTCACCATGCCTTACAGCTTGATGTTGGTAATTTACATCAATTTGACATCAGGATGTGATGTTTGGAAGATGTTGGATTTTGGTTACATAACATCACTACTTAAAACCAACAAATTATCAACGTCTATTGATGTTAGAATGGCAGGTTAAACTGACGTTAAAATTCAGACGTTTATCAGACGTTGGGATTTGGTCACCATACCTTACAGCTTAATGTTGGTAATTTATATCAATTTGACATCAGGATGTGACGTTTGGAAGATGTTGGATTTTGGTAGCATAACATCACTACTTAAAACCAACAAATTATCAACGTCTATTGATGTTAGAATGGCAGGTTGAACTGACGTTAAAATTCAGACGTTGGGATTTGGTCACCATACCTTACAGCTTAATGTTGGTAATTTACGTCAATTTGACATCAGGATGTGACGTTTGGAAGATGTTGTATTTTGCTTACATAACATCACTACTTAAAACCAACAAATTATCAACGTCTATTGATATTAGAATGGCAGGTTGAACTGACGTTAAAATTCAGACGTTTATCAGACGTTGGGATTTGGTCACCATACCTTACAGCTTAAAGTTGGTAATTTACGTCAATTTGACATCAGGATGTGACGTTTGGAAGATGTTGGATTTTGGTTGCATAACATCACTACTTAAAACCAACAAATTATCAACGTCTATTGATGTTAGAATGGCAGGTTGAAGTGACGTTAAAATTAAGACGTTTATCAGACGTTGGGATTTGTTCACCATACCTTACAGCTTAATGTTGGTAATTTACGTCAATTTGACATCAAGGTGTGACGTTTGGAAGATGTTGGATTTTGGTTGCATAACATCACTACTTAAAACCAACAAATTATCAACGTCTATTGATGTTAGAATGGCAAGTTGAACTGACGTTAAAATTCAGATGTTTATCAGACGTTGGGAATTGGTCACCATACCTTACAGCTTAATGTTGGTAATTTACGTCAATTTGACATCAGGATGTGACGTTTGGAAGATGTTGGATTTTGGTTGCATAACATCACTACTTAAAACCAACAAATTATCAACGTCTATTGATGTTAGAATGGCAGGTTGAACTGACGTTAAAATTCAGACGTTGGGATTTGGTCACCATACCTTACAGCTTAATGTTGGTAATTTACGTCAATTTGACATCAGGATGTGACGTTTGGAAGATGTATTTTGGTTACATAACAGCACTACTTAAAACCAACAAATTATCAACGTCTATTGATATTAGAATGGCAGGTTGAACTGACGTTAAAATTCAGACGTTTATCAGACGTTGGGATTTGGTCACCATACCTTACAGCTTAAAGTTGGTAATTTACGTCAATTTGACATCAGGATGTGACGTTTGGAAGATGTTGGATTTTGGTTGCATAACATCACTACTTAAAACCAACAAATTATCAACGTCTATTGATGTTAGAATGGCAGGTTGAAGTGACGTTAAAATTCAGACGTTTATCAGACGTTGGGATTTGTTCACCATACCTTACAGCTTAATGTTGGTAATTTACGTCAATTTGACATCAAGGTGTGACGTTTGGAAGATGTTGGATTTTGGTTGCATAACATCACTACTTAAAACCAACAAATTATCAACGTCTATTGATGTTAGAATGGCAAGTTGAACTGACGTTAAAATTCAGATGTTTATCAGACGTTGGGATTTGGTCACCATACCTTACAGCTTAATGTTGGTAATTTACGTCAATTTGACATCAGGATGTGATGTTTGGAAGATGTTGGATTTTGGTTGCATAACATCACTACTTAAAACCAACAAATTATCAATGTCTATTGATGTTAGAATGGCAGGTTGAACTGACGTTAAAATTCAGACGTTGGGATTTGGTCACCATACCTTACAGCTTAATGTTGGTAATTTACGTCAATTTGACATCAGGATGTGACGTTTGGAAGATGTATTTTGGTTACATAACATCACTACTTAAAACCAACAAATTATCAACGTCTATTGATATTAGAATGGCAGGTTGAACTGATGTTAAAATTCAGACGTTTATCAGACGTTGGGATTTGGTCACCATACCTTACAGCTTAAAGTTGGTAATTTACGTCAATTTGACATCAAGATGTGACGTTTGGAAGATGTTGGATTTTGGTTGCATAACATCACTACTTAAAACCAACAAATTATCAACGTCTATTGAAGTTAGAATGGCAGGTTGAACTGACGTTAAAACTCAGACGTTGGGATTTGGTCACCATACCTTACAGCTTAATGTTGGTAATTTACGTCAATTTGACATCAAGGTGTGACGTTTGGAAGATGTTGGATTTTGGTTGCATAACATCACTACTTAAATCCCACACATTTTCAATGTCTATTGATGTTAGAATGGCAGGTTGAACTGATGTTAAAATTCAGACGTTCATGAGACGTTGGGATTTTGTCACCATGCCTTACAGCTTGATGTTGGTAATTTACATCAATTTGACATCAGGATGTGATGTTTGGAAGATGTTGGATTTTGGTTACATAACATCACTACTTAAAACCAACAAATTATCAACGTCTATTGATGTTAGAATGGCAGGTTAAACTGACGTTAAAATTCAGACGTTTATCAGACGTTGGGATTTGGTCACCATACCTTACAGCTTAATGTTGGTAATTTATATCAATTTGACATCAGGATGTGACGTTTGGAAGATGTTGGATTTTGGTAGCATAACATCACTACTTAAAACCAACAAATTATCAACGTCTATTGATGTTAGAATGGCAGGTTGAATTGACGTTAAAATTCAGACGTTGGGATTTGGTCACCATACCTTACAGCTTAATGTTGGTAATTTACGTCAATTTGACATCAGGATGTGACGTTTGGAAGATGTTGTATTTTGGTTACATAACATCACTACTTAAAACCAACAAATTATCAACGTCTATTGATATTAGAATGGCAGGTTGAACTGACGTTAAAATTCAGACGTTTATCAGACGTTGGGATTTGGTCACCATACCTTACAGCTTAAAGTTGGTAATTTACGTCAATTTGACATCAGGATGTGACGTTTGGAAGATGTTGGATTTTGGGTGCATAACATCACTACTTAAAACCAACAAATTATCAACGTCTATTGATGTTAGAATGGCAGGTTGAAGTGACGTTAAAATTCAGACGTTTATCAGACGTTGGGATTTGTTCACCATACCTTACAGCTTAATGTTGGTAATTTACGTCAATTTGACATCAAGGTGTGACGTTTGGAAGATGTTGGATTTTGGTTGCATAACATCACTACTTAAAACCAACAAATTATCAACGTCTATTGATGTTAGAATGGCAGGTTGAAGTGACGTTAAAATTCAGACGTTTATCAGACGTTGGGATTTGTTCACCATACCTTACAGCTTAATGTTGGTAATTTACGTCAATTTGACATCAAGGTGTGACGTTTGGAAGATGTTGGATTTTGGTTGCATAACATCACTACTTAAAACCAACAAATTATCAACGTCTATTGATGTTAGAATGGCAAGTTGAACTGACGTTAAAATTCAGATGTTTATCAGACGTTGGGATTTGGTCACCATACCTTACAGCTTAATGTTGGTAATTTACGTCAATTTGACATCAGGATGTGACGTTTGGAAGATGTTGGATTTTGGTTGCATAACATCACTACTTAAAACCAACAAATCATCAACGTCTATTGATGTTAGAATGGCAGGTTGAACTGACGTTAAAATTCAGACTTTGGGATTTGGTCACCATACCTTACAGCTTAATGTTGGTAATTTACGTCAATTTGACATCAGGATGTGACGTTTGGAAGATGTATTTTGGTTACATAACAGCACTACTTAAAATCAACAAATTATCAACGTCTATTGATATTAGAATGGCAGGTTGAACTGATGTTAAAATTCAGACGTTTATCAGACGTTGGGATTTGGTCACCATACCTTACAGCTTAAAGTTGGTAATTTACGTCAATTTGACATCAGGATGTGACGTTTGGAAGATGTTGGATTTTGGTTACATAACATCACTACTTAAAACCAACAAATTCTCAACGTCTATTGATGTTAGAATGGCAGGTTGAACTGACGTTAAAATTCAGACGTTTATCAGACGTTGGGATTTGTTCACCATACTTTACAGCTTAATGTTGGTAATTTACGTCAATTTGACATCAGGATGTGACGTTTGGAAGATGTTGGATTTTGGTTACGTAACAGCACAAATTAAAACCAACAAATTCTCAACGTCTATTGATGTTAGAATGGCAGGTTGAACTGACGTTAAAATTCAGACGTTTATCGGATGTTGGGATTTGTTCACCATACCTTACAGCTTATTGTTGGTAATTTACGTCAATTTGACATCAGGATGTGACGTTTGGAAGATGTTGGATTTTGGTTGCATAACATCACTACTTAAAACCAACAAATTATCAACGTCTATTGATGTTAGAATGGCAAGTTGAACTGACGTTAAAATTCAAACGTTTATCAGATGTTGGGATTTGGTCACCATACCTTACAGCTTAATGTTGGTAATTTATGACAATTTGACATCAAGATGTGACGTTTGGAAGATGTTGTATTTTGGTTACATAACATCACTACTTAAAACCAACAAATTCTCAACGTCTATTGACGTTAGAATGGCAGGTTGAACTGATGTTAAAATTCAGACGGTAATGAGATGTTGGGATTTGGTCACCATACCTTACAGCTTAATGTTGGTAATTTACGTCAATTTGACATCAGGATGTGACGTTTGGAAGATGTTGTATTTTGGTTACATAACATCACTACTTAAAACCAACAAATTATCAACGTCTATTGATGTTAGAATGGCAGGTTGAACTGACGTTAAAATTCAGACGTTTATCAGACGTTGGGATTTGTTCACCATAATTTATAGTTTAATGTTGGTAATTTACGTCAATTTGACATCAGGATGTGACGTTTGGAAGATGTTGGATTTTGGTTACGTAACAGCACAAATTAAAACCAACAAATCATCAACGTCTATTGATGTTAGAATGGCAAGTTGAACTGACGTTAAAATTCAAACGTTTATCAGATGTTGGGATTTGGTCACCATACCTTACAGCTTAATGTTGGTAATTTACGACAATTTGACATCAAGATGTGACGTTTGGAAGATGTTGTATTTTGGTTACATAACATCACTACTTAAAACCAACAAATTCTCAACGTCTATTGACGTTAGAATGGCAGGTTGAACTGATGTTAAAATTCAGACGGTAATGAGATGTTGGGATTTGGTCACCATACCTTACAGCTTAATGTTGGTAATTTACGTCAATTTGACATCAGGATGTGACGTTTGGAAGATGTTGTATTTTGGTTACATAACATCACTACTTAAAACCAACAAATTATCAACGTCTATTGATGTTAGAATAGCAGGTTGAACTGACGTTAAAATTCAGACGTTTATCAGACGTTGGGATTTGTTCACCATAATTTATAGTTTAATGTTGGTAATTTACGTCAATTTGACATCAGGATGTGACGTTTGGAAGATGTTGGATTTTGGTTACGTAACAGCACAAATTAAAACCAACAAATCATCAACGTCTATTGATGTTAGAATGGCAAGTTGAACTGACGTTAAAATTCAAATGTTTATCAGATGTTGGGATTTGGTCACCATACCTTACAGCTTAATGTTGGTAATTTACGACAATTTGACATCAAGATGTGACGTTTGGAAGATGTTGGATTTTGGTTGCATAACATCACTACTTAAAACCAACAAATTATCAACGTCTATTGATGTTAGAATGGCAAGTTGAACTGACGTTAAAATTCAGACGTTGGGATTTGGTCACCATACCTTACAGCTTAATGTTGGTAATTTACGTCAATTTGACATCAGGATGTGACGTTTGGAAGATGTTGTATTTTGGTTACATAACATCACTACTTAAAACCAACAAATTATCAACGTCTATTGATATTAGAATGGCAGGTTGAACTGACGTTAAAATTCAGACGTTTATCAGACGTTGGGATTTGGTCACCATACCTTACAGCTTAAAGTTGGTAATTTACGTCAATTTGACATCAGGATGTGATGTTTGGAAGATGTTGGATTTTGGTTGCATAACATCACTACTTAAAACCAACAAATTATCAACGTGTATTGATGTTAGAATGGCAGGTTGAAGTGACGTTAAAATTCAGACGTTTATCAGACGTTGGGATTTGTTCACCATACCTTACAGCTTAATGTTGGTAATTTACGTCAATTTGACATCAAGGTGTGACGTTTGGAAGATGTTGGATTTTGCTTGCATAACATCACTACTTAAAACCAACAAATTATCAACGTCTATTGATGTTAGAATGGCAGGTTGAACTAATGTTAAAATTCAGACGGTAATCAGATGTTGGGATTTGGTCACCATACCTTACAGCTTAATGCTGGTAATTTATGTCAATTTGACATCAGGATGTGACGTTTGGAAGATGTTGGATTTTGGTTGCATAACATCACTACTTAAAACAAACAAATTATATACGTCTATTGATGTTAGAATGGCAGGTTGAACTGACGTTAAAACTCAGACGTTGGGATTTGGTCACCATACCTTACAGCTTAATGTTGGTAATTTACGTCAATTTGACATCAAGGTGTGACGTTTGGAAGATGTTGGATTTTGGTTGCATAACATCACTACTTAAATCCCACACATTTTCAATGTCTATTGATGTTAGAATGGCAGGTTGAACTGATGTTAAAATTCAGACGTTTATCAGACGTTGGGATTTGGTCACCATGCCTTACAGCTTGATGTTGGTAATTTACATCAATTTGACATCAGGATGTGACGTTTGGAAGATGTTGGATTTTGGTTACATAACATCACTACTTAAAACCAACAAATTATCAACGTCTATTGATGTTAGAATGGCAGGTTGAACTGATGTTAAATTTCAGACGTTTATCAGACGTTGGGATTTGGTCACCATACCTTACAGCTTAATGTTGGTAATTTACATCAATTTGACATCAGGATGTGACGTTTGGAAGATGTTGGATTTTGGTTGCATAACATCACTACTTAAAACCAACAAATTATCAACGTCTATTGATGTTAGAATGGCAGGTTGAACTGACGTTAAAATTCAGACGTTGGGATTTGGTCACCATACCTTACAGCTTAATGTTGGTAATTTACGTCAATTTGACATCAGGATGTGACGTTTGGAAGATGTATTTTGGTTACATAACATCACTACTTAAAACCAACAAATTATCAACGTCTATTGATATTAGAATGGCAGGTTGAACTGACGTTAAAATTCAGACGTTTTTCAGACGTTGGGATTTGGTCACCATACCTTACAGCTTAAAGTTGGTAATTTACGTCAATTTGACATCAGGATGTGACGTTTGGAAGATGTTGGATTTTGGTTGCATAACATCACTACTTAAAACCAACAAATTATCAACGTCTATTGATGTTAGAATGGCAGGTTGAAGTGACGTTAAAATTCAGACGTTTATCAGACGTTGGGATTTGTTCACCATACCTTACAGCTTAATGTTGGTAATTTACGTCAATTTGACATCAAGGTGTGACGTTTGGAAGATGTTGGATTTTGGTTGCATAACATCACTACTTAAAACCAACAAATTATCAACGTCTATTGATGTTAGAATGGCAAGTTGAACTGACGTTAAAATT
This sequence comes from Hoplias malabaricus, assembly GCF_029633855.1. Taxonomy (NCBI): domain Eukaryota; kingdom Metazoa; phylum Chordata; class Actinopteri; order Characiformes; family Erythrinidae; genus Hoplias; species Hoplias malabaricus. The sequence continues at coordinate 41,047,537 of NC_089820.1, forward strand.
CAGATGTTTATCAGACGTTGGGATTTGGTCACCATACCTTACAGCTTAATGTTGGTAATTTACGTCAATTTGACATCAGGATGTGACGTTTGGAAGATGTTGGATTTTGGTTGCATAACATCACTACTTAAAACCAACAAATTATCAACGTCTATTGATGTTAGAATGGCAGGTTGAACTGACGTTAAAATTCAGACGTTGGGATTTGGTCACCATACCTTACAGCTTAATGTTGGTAATTTACGTCAATTTGACATCAGGATGTGACGTTTGGAAGATGTTGTATTTTGGTTACATAACATCACTACTTAAAACCAACAAATTATCAACGTCTATTGATATTAGAATGGCAAGTTGAACTGACGTTAAAATTCAGACGTTTTTCAGACGTTGGGATTTGGTCACCATACCTTACAGCTTAATGTTGGTAATTTACGTCAATTTGACATCAAGGTGTGACGTTTGGAAGATGTTGGATTTTGGTTGCATAACATCACTACTTAAAACCAACAAATTATCAACGTCTATTGATGTTAGAATGGCAAGTTGAACTGACGTTAAAATTCAGATGTTTATCAGACGTTGGGATTTGGTCACCATACCTTACAGCTTAATGTTGGTAATTTACGTCAATTTGACATCAGGATGTGACGTTTGGAAGATGTTGGATTTTGGTTGCATAACATCACTACTTAAAACCAACAAATTATCAACGTCTATTGATGTTAGAATGGCAGGTTGAACTGACGTTAAAATTCAGACGTTGGGATTTGGTCACCATACCTTACAGCTTAATGTTGGTAATTTACGTCAATTTGACATCAGGATGTGACGTTTGGAAGATGTTGTATTTTGGTTACATAACATCACTACTTAAAACCAACAAATTATCAACGTCTATTGATGTTAGAATGGCAGGTTGAAGTGACGTTAAAATTCAGACGTTTATCAGACGTTGGGATTTGTTCACCATACCTTACAGCTTAATGTTGGTAATTTACGTCAATTTGACATCAGGATGTGACGTTTGGAAGATGTTGTATTTTGGTTACATAACATCACTACTTAAAACCAACAAATTATCAACGTCTATTGATATTAGAATGGCAGGTTGAACTGACGTTAAAATTCAGACGTTTATCAGACGTTGGGATTTGGTCACCATACCTTACAGCTTAAAGTTGGTAATTTACGTCAATTTGACATCAGGATGTGATGTTTGGAAGATGTTGGATTTTGGTTGCATAACATCACTACTTAAAACCAACAAATTATCAACGTCTATTGATGTTAGAATGGCAGGTTGAAGTGACGTTAAAATTCAGACGTTTATCAGACGTTGGGATTTGTTCACCATACCTTACAGCTTAATGTTGGTAATTTACGTCAATTTGACATCAAGGTGTGACGTTTGGAAGATGTTGGATTTTGCTTGCATAACATCACTACTTAAAACCAACAAATTATCAACGTCTATTGATGTTAGAATGGCAGGTTGAACTAATGTTAAAATTCAGACGGTAATCAGATGTTGGGATTTGGTCACCATACCTTACAGCTTAATGCTGGTAATTTATGTCAATTTGACATCAGGATGTGACGTTTGGAAGATGTTGGATTTTGGTTGCATAACATCACTACTTAAAACAAACAAATTATATACGTCTATTGATGTTAGAATGGCAGGTTGAACTGACGTTAAAACTCAGACGTTGGGATTTGGTCACCATACCTTATAGCTTAATGTTGGTAATTTACGTCAATTTGACATCAAGGTGTGACGTTTGGAAGATGTTGGATTTTGGTTGCATAACATCACTACTTAAATCCCACACATTTTCAATGTCTATTGATGTTAGAATGGCAGGTTGAACTGATGTTAAAATTCAGACGTTTATCAGACGTTGGGATTTGGTCACCATGCCTTACAGCTTGATGTTGGTAATTTACATCAATTTGACATCAGGATGTGACGTTTGGAAGATGTTGGATTTTGGTTACATAACATCACTACTTAAAACCAACAAATTATCAACGTCTATTGATGTTAGAATGGCAGGTTGAACTGATGTTAAAATTCAGACGTTTATCAGACGTTGGGATTTGGTCACCATACCTTACAGCTTAATGTTGGTAATTTACGTCAATTTGACATCAGGATGTGACGTTTGGAAGATGTTGGATTTTGGTTGCATAACATCACTACTTAAAACCAACAAATTATCAACGTCTATTGATGTTAGAATGGCAGGTTGAACTGACGTTAAAATTCAGACGTTGGGATTTGGTCACCATACCTTACAGCTTAATGTTGGTAATTTACGTCAATTTGACATCAGGATGTGACGTTTGGAAGATGTTGTATTTTGGTTACATAACATCACTACTTAAAACCAACAAATTATCAACGTCTATTGATATTAGAATGGCAGGTTGAACTGACGTTAAAATTCAGACGTTTTTCAGACGTTGGGATTTGGTCACCATACCTTACAGCTTAAAGTTGGTAATTTACGTCAATTTGACATCAGGATGTGACGTTTGGAAGATGTTGGATTTTGGTTGCATAACATCACTACTTAAAACCAACAAATTATCAATGTCTATTGATGTTAGAATGGCAGGTTGAAGTGACGTTAAAATTCAGACGTTTATCAGACTTTGGGATTTGTTCACCATACCTTACAGCTTAATGTTGGTAATTTACGTCAATTTGACATCAAGGTGTGACGTTTGGAAGATGTTGGATTTTGGTTGCATAACATCACTACTTAAAACCAACAAATTATCAACGTCTATTGATGTTAGAATGGCAAGTTGAACTGACGTTAAAATTCAGATGTTTATCAGACGTTGGGATTTGGTCACCATACCTTACAGCTTAATGTTGGTAATTTACGTCAATTTGACATCAGGATGTGACGTTTGGAAGATGTTGGATTTTGGTTGCATAACATCACTACTTAAAACCAACAAATTATCAACGTCTATTGATGTTAGAATTTCAGGTTGAACTGACGTTAAAATTCAGACGTTGGGATTTGGTCACCATACCTTACAGCTTAATGTTGGTAATTTACGTCAATTTGACATCAGGATGTGACGTTTGGAAGATGTTGTATTTTGGTTACATAACATCACTACTTAAAACCAACAAATTATCAACGTCTATTGATATTAGAATGGCAGGTTGAACTGACGTTAAAATTCAGACGTTTATCAGACGTTGGGATTTGGTCACCATACCTTACAGCTTAAAGTTGGTAATTTACGTCAATTTGACATCAGGATGTGACGTTTGGAAGATGTTGGATTTTGGTTGCATAACATCACTACTTAAAACCAACAAATTATCAACGTCTATTGATGTTAGAATGGCAGGTTGAAGTGACGTTAAAATTCAGACGTTTATCAGACGTTGGGATTTGTTCACCATACCTTACAGCTTAATGTTGGTAATTTACGTCAATTTGACATCAAGGTGTGACGTTTGGAAGATGTTGGATTTTGGTTGCATAACATCACTACTTAAAACCAACAAATTATCAACGTCTATTGATGTTAGAATGGCAAGTTGAACTGACGTTAAAATTCAGATGTTTATCAGACGTTGGGATTTGGTCACCATACCTTACAGCTTAATGTTGGTAGTTTACGTCAATTTGACATCAGGATGTGACGTTTGGAAGATGTTGGATTTTGGTTGCATAACATCACTACTTAAAACCAACAAATTATCAACGTCTATTGATGTTAGAATGGCAGGTTGAACTGACGTTAAAATTCAGACGTTGGGATTTGGTCACCATACCTTACAGCTTAATGTTGGTAATTTACGTCAATTTGACATCAGGATGTGACGTTTGGAAGATGTTGTATTTTGGTTACATAACATCACTACTTAAAACCAACAAATTATCAACGTCTATTGATATTAGAATGGCAGGTTGAACTGACGTTAAAATTCAGACGTTTATCAGACGTTGGGATTTGGTCACCATACCTTACAGCTTAAAGTTGGTAATTTACGTCAATTTGACATCAGGATGTGACGTTTGGAAGATGTTGGATTTTGGTTGCATAACATCACTACTTAAAACCAACAAATTATCAACGTCTATTGATGTTAGAATGGCAGGTTGAAGTGACGTTAAAATTCAGACGTTTATCAGACGTTGGGATTTGTTCACCATACCTTACAGCTTAATGTTGGTAATTTACGTCAATTTGACATCAAGGTGTGACGTTTGGAAGATGTTGGATTTTGGTTGCATAACATCACTACTTAAAACCAACAAATTATCAACGTCTATTGATGTTAGAATGGCAGGTTGAACTAATGTTAAAATTCAGACGGTAATCAGATGTTTGGATTTGGTCACCATACCTTACAGCTTAATGCTGGTAATTTATGTCAATTTGACATCAGGATGTGACGTTTGGAAGATGTTGGATTTTGGTTGCATAACATCACTACTTAAAACCAACAAATTATATACGTCTATTGATGTTAGAATGGCAGGTTGAACTGACGTTAAAACTCAGACGTTGGGATTTGGTCACCATACCTTACAGCTTAATGTTGGTAATTTACGTCAATTTGACATCAAGGTGTGACGTTTGGAAGATGTTGGATTTTGGTTACATAACATCACTACTTAAAACCAACAAATTATCAACGTCTATTGATGTTAGAATGGCAGGTTGAACTGATGTTAAAATTCAGACGTTTATCAGACGTTGGGATTTGGTCACCATACCTTACAGCTTAATGTTGGTAATTTACATCAATTTGACATCAGGATGTGACGTTTGGAAGATGTTGGATTTTGGTTGCATAACATCACTACTTAAAACCAACAAATTATCAACGTCTATTGATGTTAGAATGGCAGGTTTAACTGACGTTAAAATTCAGACGTTGGGATTTGGTCACCATACCTTACAGCTTAATGTTGGTAATTTACGTCAATTTGACATCAGGATGTGACGTTTGGAAGATGTTGTATTTTGGTTACATAACATCACTACTTAAAACCAACAAATTATCAACGTCTATTGATATTAGAATGGCAGGTTGAACTGACGTTAAAATTCAGACGTTTTTCAGACGTTGGGATTTGGTCACCATACCTTACAGCTTAAAGTTGGTAATTTACGTCAATTTGACATCAGGATGTGACGTTTGGAAGATGTTGGATTTTGGTTGCATAACATCACTACTTAAAACCAACAAATTATCAACGTCTATTGATGTTAGAATGGCAGGTTGAGGTGACGTTAAAATTCAGACGTTTATCAGACGTTGGGATTTGTTCACCATAGCTTACAGCTTAATGTTGGTAATTTACGTCAATTTGACATCAAGGTGTGACGTTTGGAAGATGTTGGATTTTGGTTGCATAACATCACTACTTAAAACCAACAAATTATCAACGTCTATTGATGTTAGAATGGCAAGTTGAACTGACGTTAAAATTCAGATGTTTATCAGACGTTGGGATTTGGTCACCATACCTTACAGCTTAATGTTGGTAATTTACGTCAATTTGACATCAGGATGTGACGTTTGGAAGATGTTGGATTTTGGTTGCATAACATCACTACTTAAAACCAACAAATTATCAACGTCTATTGATGTTAGAATGGCAAGTTGAACTGACGTTAAAATTCAGACGTTGGTATTTGGTCACCATACCTTACAGCTTAATGTTGGTAATTTACGTCAATTTGACATCAGGATGTGACGTTTGGAAGATGTATTTTGGTTACATAACATCACTACTTAAAACCAACAAATTATCAACGTCTATTGATATTAGAATGGCAGGTTGAACTGATGTTAAAATTCAGACGTTTATCAGACGTTGGGATTTGGTCACCATACCTTACAGCTTAAAGTTGGTAATTTACGTCAATTTGACATCAGGATGTGACGTTTGGAAGATGTTGGATTTTGGTTGCATAACATCACTACTTAAAACCAACAAATTATCAACGTCTATTGATGTTAGAATGGCAAGTTGAACTGACGTTAAAATTCAAACGTTTATCAGATGTTGGGATTTGGTCACCATACCTTACAGCTTAATGTTGGTAATTTACGACAATTTGACATCAAGATGTGACGTTTGGAAGATGTTGTATTTTGGTTACATAACATCACTACTTAAAACCAACAAATTCTCAACGTCTATTGACGTTAGAATGGCAGGTTGAACTGATGTTAAAATTCAGACGGTAATGAGATGTTGGGATTTGGTCACCATACCTTACAGCTTAATGTTGGTAATTTACGACAATTTGACATCAAGATGTGACGTTTGGAAGATGTTGGATTTTGGTTGCATAACATCACTACTTAAAACCAACAAATTATCAACGTCTATTGATGTTAGAATGGCAAGTTGAACTGACGTTAAAATTCAGACGTTGGGATTTGGTCACCATACCTTACAGCTTAATGTTGGTAATTTACGCCAATTTGACATCAGGATGTGACGTTTGGAAGATGTTGTATTTTGGTTACATAACATCACTACTTAAAACCAACAAATTATCAACGTCTATTGATATTAGAATGGCAGGTTGAACTGACGTTAAAATTCAGACGTTTATCAGACGTTGGGATTTGGTCACCATACCTTACAGCTTAAAGTTGGTAATTTACGTCAATTTGACATCAAGGTGTGACGTTTGGAAGATGTTGGATTTTGGTTGCATAACATCACTACTTAAAACCAACAAATTATCAACGTCTATTGATGTTAGAATGGCAAGTTGCACTGACGTTAAAATTCAGATGTTTATCAGACGTTGGGATTTGGTCACCATACCTTACAGCTTAATGTTGGTAATTTACGTCAATTTGACATCAGGATGTGACGTTTGGAAGATGTTGGATTTTGGTTGCATAACATCACTTCTTAAAACCAACAAATTATATACGTCTATTGATGTTAGAATGGCAGGTTGAACTGACGTTAAAACTCAGACGTTGGGATTTGGTCACCATACCTTACAGCTTAATGTTGGTAATTTACGTCAATTTGACATCAAGGTGTGACGTTTGGAAGATGTTGGATTTTGGTTGCATAACATCACTACTTAAATCCCACACATTTTCAATGTCTATTGATGTTAGAATGGCAGGTTGAACTGATGTTAAAATTCAGACGTTTATCAGACGTTGGGATTTGGTCACCATGCCTTACAGCTTGATGTTGGTAATTTACATCAATTTGACATCAGGATGTGACGTTTGGAAGATGTTGGATTTTGGTTACATAACATCACTACTTAAAACCAACAAATTATCAACGTCTATTGATGTTAGAATGGCAGGTTGAACTGATGTTAAAATTCAGACGTTTATCAGACGTTGGGATTTGGTCACCATACCTTACAGCTTAATGTTGGTAATTTACGTCAATTTGACATCAGGATGTGACGTTTGGAAGATGTTGTATTTTGGTTACATAACATCACTACTTAAAACCAACAAATTATCAACGTCTATAGATATTAGAATGGCAGGTTGAACTGACGTTAAAATTCAGACGTTTTTCAGACGTTGGGATTTGGTCACCATACCTTACAGCTTAAAGTTGGTAATTTACGTCAATTTGACATCAGGATGTGACGTTTGGAAGATGTTGGATTTTGGTTGCATAACATCACTACTTAAAACCAACAAATTATCAACGTCTATTGATGTTAGAATGGCAGGTTGAAGTGACGTTAAAATTCAGACGTTTATCAGACGTTGGGATTTGTTCACCATACCTTACAGCTTAATGTTGGTAATTTACGTCAATTTGACATCAAGGTGTGACGTTTGGAAGATGTTGGATTTTGGTTGCATAACATCACTACTTAAAACCAACAAATTATCAACGTCTATTGATGTTAGAATGGCAAGTTGAACTGACGTTAAAATTCAGATGTTTATCAGACGTTGGGATTTGGTCACCATACCTTACAGCTTAATGTTGGTAATTTACGTCAATTTGACATCAGGATGTGACGTTTGGAAGATGTTGGATTTTGGTTGCATAACATCACTACTTAAAACCAACAAATTATCAACGTCTATTGATGTTAGAATGGCAGGTTGAACTGACGTTAAAATTCAGACGTTGGGATTTGGTCACCATACCTTACAGCTTAATGTTGGTAATTTACGTCAATTTGACATCAGGATGTGACGTTTGGAAGATGTATTTTGGTTACATAACATCACTACTTAAAACCAACAAATTATCAACGTCTATTGATATTAGAATGGCAGGTTGAACTGATGTTAAAATTCAGACGTTTATCAGACGTTGGGATTTGGTCACCATACCTTACAGCTTAAAGTTGGTAATTTACGTCAATTTGACATCAGGATGTGACGTTTGGAAGATGTTGGATTTTGGTTGCATAACATCACTACTTAAAACCAACAAATTATCAACGTCTATTGATGTTAGAATGGCAGGTTGAAGTGACGTTAAAATTCAGACGTTTATCAGACGTTGGGATTTGTTCACCATACCTTACAGCTTAATGTTGGTAATTTACGTCAATTTGACATCAAGGTGTGACGTTTGGAAGATGTTGGATTTTGGTTGCATAACATCACTACTTAAAACCAACAAATTATCAACGTCTATTGATGTTAGAATGGCAAGTTGAACTGACGTTAAAATTCAGATGTTTATCAGACGTTGGGATTTGGTCACCATACCTTACAGCTTAATGTTGGTAATTTACGTCAATTTGACATCAGGATGTGACGTTTGGAAGATGTTGGATTTTGGTTGCATAACATCACTACTTAAAACCAACAAATTATCAACGTCTATTGATGTTAGAATGGCAGGTTGAACTGACGTTAAAATTCAGACGTTTTTCAGACGTTGGGATTTGGTCACCATACCTTACAGCTTAAAGTTGGTAATTTACGTCAATTTGACATCAGGATGTGACGTTTGGAAGATGTTGGATTTTGGTTGCATAACATCACTACTTAAAACCAACAAATTATCAACGTCTATTGATGTTAGAATGGCAGGTTGAAGTGACGTTAAAATTCAGACGTTTATCAGACGTTGGGATTTGTTCACCATACCTTACAGCTTAATGTTGGTAATTTACGTCAATTTGACATCAAGGTGTGACGTTTGGAAGATGTTGGATTTTGGTTGCATAACATCACTACTTAAAACCAACAAATTATCAACGTCTATTGATGTTAGAATGGCAAGTTGAACTGACGTTAAAATTCAGATGTTTATCAGACGTTGGGATTTGGTCACCATACCTTACAGCTTAATGTTGGTAATTTACGTCAATTTGACATCAGGATGTGACGTTTGGAAGATGTTGGATTTTGGTTGCATAACATCACTACTTAAAACCAACAAATTATCAACGTCTATTGATGTTAGAATGGCAGGTTGAACTGACGTTAAAATTCAGACGTTGGGATTTGGTCACCATACCTTACAGCTTAATGTTGGTAATTTACGTCAATTTGACATCAGGATGTGACGTTTGGAAGATGTATTTTGGTTACATAACATCACTACTTAAAACCAACAAATTATCAACGTCTATTGATATTAGAATGGCAGGTTGAACTGATGTTAAAATTCAGACGTTTATCAGACGTTGGGATTTGGTCACCATACCTTACAGCTTAAAGTTGGTAATTTACGTCAATTTGACATCAGGATGTGACGTTTGGAAGATGTTGGATTTTGGTTGCATAACATCACTACTTAAAACCAACAAATTATCAACGTCTATTGATGTTAGAATGGCAGGTTGAAGTGACGTTAAAATTCAGACGTTTATCAGACGTTGGGATTTGTTCACCATACCTTACAGCTTAATGTTGGTAATTTACGTCAATTTGACATCAAGGTGTGACGTTTGGAAGATGTTGGATTTTGGTTGCATAACATCACTACTTAAAACCAACAAATTATCAACGTCTATTGATGTTAGAATGGCAAGTTGAACTGACGTTAAAATTCAGATGTTTATCAGACGTTGGGATTTGGTCACCATACCTTACAGCTTAATGTTGGTAATTTACGTCAATTTGACATCAGGATGTGACGTTTGGAAGATGTTGGATTTTGGTTGCATAACATCACTACTTAAAACCAACAAATTATCAACGTCTATTGATGTTAGAATGGCAGGTTGAACTGACGTTAAAATTCAGACGTTGGGATTTGGTCACCATACCTTACAGCTTAATGTTGGTAATTTACGTCAATTTGACATCAGGATGTGACGTTTGGAAGATGTATTTTGGTTGCATAACATCACTACTTAAAACCAACAAATTATCAACGTCTATTGATGTTAGAATGGCAGGTTGAAGTGACGTTAAAATTCAGACGTTTATCAGACGTTGGGATTTGTTCACCATACCTTACAGCTTAATGTTGGTAATTTACGTCAATTTGACATCAAGGTGTGACGTTTGGAAGATGTTGGATTTTGGTTGCATAACATCACTACTTAAAACCAACAAATTATCAACGTCTATTGATGTTAGAATGGCAAGTTGAACTGACGTTAAAATTCAGATGTTTATCAGACGTTGGGATTTGGTCACCATACCTTACAGCTTAATGTTGGTAATTTACGTCAATTTGACATCAGGATGTGACGTTTGGAAGATGTTGGATTTTGGTTGCATAACATCACTACTTAAAACCAACAAATTATCAACGTCTATTGATGTTAGAATGGCAGGTTGAACTGACGTTAAAATTCAGACGTTGGGATTTGGTCACCATACCTTACAGCTTAATGTTGGTAATTTACGTCAATTTGACATCAGGATGTGACGTTTGGAAGATGTATTTTGGTTACATAACATCACTACTTAAAACCAACAAATTATCAACGTCTATTGATATTAGAATGGCAGGTTGAACTGATGTTAAAATTCAGACGTTTATCAGACGTTGGGATTTGGTCACCATACCTTACAGCTTAAAGTTGGTAATTTACGTCAATTTGACATCAGGATGTGACGTTTGGAAGATGTTGGATTTTGGTTACATAACATCACTACTTAAAACCAACAAATTATCAACGTCTATTGATGTTAGAATGGCAGGTTGAACTGACGTTAAAATTCAGACGTTTATCAGACGTTGGGATTTGTTCACCATACCTTACAGCTTAATGTTGGTAATTTACGTCAATTTGACATCAAGGTGTGACGTTTGGAAGATGTTGGATTTTGGTTGCATAACATCACTACTTAAAACCAACAAATTATCAACGTCTATTGATGTTAGAATGGCAAGTTGAACTGACGTTAAAATTCAGATGTTTATCAGACGTTGGGATTTGGTCACCATACCTTACAGCTTAATGTTGGTAATTTACGTCAATTTGACATCAGGATGTGACGTTTGGAAGATGTTGGATTTTGGTTGCATAACATCACTACTTAAAACCAACAAATTATCAACGTCTATTGATGTTAGAATGGCAGGTTGAACTGACGTTAAAATTCAGACGTTGGGATTTGGTCACCATACCTTACAGCTTAATGTTGGTAATTTACGTCAATTTGACATCAGGATGTGACGTTTGGAAGATGTTGTATTTTGGTTACATAACATCACTACTTAAAACCAACAAATTATCAACGTCTATTGATATTAGAATGGCAGGTTGAACTGACGTTAAAATTCAGACGTTTTTCAGACGTTGGGATTTGGTCACCATACCTTACAGCTTAAAGTTGGTAATTTACGTCAATTTGACATCAGGATGTGACGTTTGGAAGATGTTGGATTTTGGTTGCATAACATCACTACTTAAAACCAACAAATTATCAACGTCTATTGATGTTAGAATGGCAGGTTGAAGTGACGTTAAAATTCAGACGTTTATCAGACGTTGGGATTTGTTCACCATACCTTACAGCTTAATGTTGGTAATTTACGTCAATTTGACATCAAGGTGTGACGTTTGGAAGATGTTGGATTTTGGTTGCATAACATCACTACTTAAAACCAACAAATTATCAACGTCTATTGATGTTAGAATGGCAAGTTGAACTGACGTTAAAATTCAGATGTTTATCAGACGTTGGGATTTGGTCACCATACCTTACAGCTTAATGTTGGTAATTTACGTCAATTTGACATCAGGATGTGACGTTTGGAAGATGTTGGATTTTGGTTGCATAACATCACTACTTAAAACCAACAAATTATCAACGTCTATTGATGTTAGAATGGCAGGTTGAACTGACGTTAAAATTCAGACGTTGGGATTTGGTCACCATACCTTACAGCTTAATGTTGGTAATTTACGTCAATTTGACATCAGGATGTGACGTTTGGAAGATGTATTTTGGTTACATAACATCACTACTTAAAACCAACAAATTATCAACGTCTATTGATATTAGAATGGCAGGTTGAACTGACGTTAAAATTCAGACGTTTTTCAGACGTTGGGATTTGGTCACCATACCTTACAGCTTAAAGTTGGTAATTTACGTCAATTTGACATCAGGATGTGACGTTTGGAAGATGTTGGATTTTGGTTGCATAACATCACTACTTAAAACCAACAAATTATCAACGTCTATTGATGTTAGAATGGCAGGTTGAAGTGACGTTAAAATTCAGACGTTTATCAGACGTTGGGATTTGTTCACCATACCTTACAGCTTAATGTTGGTAATTTACGTCAATTTGACATCAAGGTGTGACGTTTGGAAGATGTTGGATTTTGGTTGCATAACATCACTACTTAAAACCAACAAATTATCAACGTCTATTGATGTTAGAATGGCAAGTTGAACTGACGTTAAAATTCAGATGTTTATCAGACGTTGGGATTTGGTCACCATACCTTACAGCTTAATGTTGGTAATTTACGTCAATTTGACATCAGGATGTGACGTTTGGAAGATGTTGGATTTTGGTTGCATAACATCACTACTTAAAACCAACAAATTATCAACGTCTATTGATGTTAGAATGGCAGGTTGAACTGACGTTAAAATTCAGACGTTGGGATTTGGTCACCATACCTTACAGCTTAATGTTGGTAATTTACGTCAATTTGACATCAGGATGTGACGTTTGGAAGATGTATTTTGGTTACATAACATCACTACTTAAAACCAACAAATTATCAACGTCTATTGATATTAGAATGGCAGGTTGAACTGACGTTAAAATTCAGACGTTTTTCAGACGTTGGGATTTGGTCACCATACCTTACAGCTTAAAGTTGGTAATTTACGTCAATTTGACATCAGGATGTGACGTTTGGAAGATGTTGGATTTTGGTTGCATAACATCACTACTTAAAACCAACAAATTATCAACGTCTATTGATGTTAGAATGGCAGGTTGAAGTGACGTTAAAATTCAGACGTTTATCAGACGTTGGGATTTGTTCACCATACCTTACAGCTTAATGTTGGTAATTTACGTCAATTTGACATCAAGGTGTGACGTTTGGAAGATGTTGGATTTTGGTTGCATAACATCACTACTTAAAACCAACAAATTATCAACGTCTATTGATGTTAGAATGGCAAGTTGAACTGACGTTAAAATTCAGATGTTTATCAGACGTTGGGATTTGGTCACCATACCTTACAGCTTAATGTTGGTAATTTACGTCAATTTGACATCAGGATGTGACGTTTGGAAGATGTTGGATTTTGGTTGCATAACATCACTACTTAAAACCAACAAATTATCAACGTCTATTGATGTTAGAATGGCAGGTTGAACTGACGTTAAAATTCAGACGTTGGGATTTGGTCACCATACCTTACAGCTTAATGTTGGTAATTTACGTCAATTTGACATCAGGATGTGACGTTTGGAAGATGTATTTTGGTTACATAACATCACTACTTAAAACCAACAAATTATCAACGTCTATTGATATTAGAATGGCAGGTTGAACTGATGTTAAAATTCAGACGTTTATCAGACGTTGGGATTTGGTCACCATACCTTACAGCTTAAAGTTGGTAATTTACGTCAATTTGACATCAGGATGTGACGTTTGGAAGATGTTGGATTTTGGTTACATAACATCACTACTTAAAACCAACAAATTATCAACGTCTATTGATGTTAGAATGGCAGGTTGAACTGACGTTAAAATTCAGACGTTTATCAGACGTTGGGATTTGTTCACCATACCTTACAGCTTAATGTTGGTAATTTACGTCAATTTGACATCAAGGTGTGACGTTTGGAAGATGTTGGATTTTGGTTGCATAACATCACTACTTAAAACCAACAAATTATCAACGTCTATTGATGTTAGAATGGCAGGTTGAACTGACGTTAAAATTCAGACGTTGGGATTTGGTCACCATACCTTACAGCTTAATGTTGGTAATTTACGTCAATTTGACATCAGGATGTGACGTTTGGAAGATGTATTTTGGTTACATAACATCACTACTTAAAACCAACAAATTATCAACGTCTATTGATATTAGAATGGCAGGTTGAACTGACGTTAAAATTCAGACGTTTTTCAGACGTTGGGATTTGGTCACCATACCTTACAGCTTAAAGTTGGTAATTTACGTCAATTTGACATCAGGATGTGACGTTTGGAAGATGTTGGATTTTGGTTGCATAACATCACTACTTAAAACCAACAAATTATCAACGTCTATTGATGTTAGAATGGCAGGTTGAAGTGACGTTAAAATTCAGACGTTTATCAGACGTTGGGATTTGTTCACCATACCTTACAGCTTAATGTTGGTAATTTACGTCAATTTGACATCAAGGTGTGACGTTTGGAAGATGTTGGATTTTGGTTGCATAACATCACTACTTAAAACCAACAAATTATCAACGTCTATTGATGTTAGAATGGCAAGTTGAACTGACGTTAAAATTCAGATGTTTATCAGACGTTGGGATTTGGTCACCATACCTTACAGCTTAATGTTGGTAATTTACGTCAATTTGACATCAGGATGTGACGTTTGGAAGATGTTGGATTTTGGTTGCATAACATCACTACTTAAAACCAACAAATTATCAACGTCTATTGATGTTAGAATGGCAAGTTGAACTGACGTTAAAATTCAGATGTTTATCAGACGTTGGGATTTGGTCACCATACCTTACAGCTTAATGTTGGTAATTTACGTCAATTTGACATCAGGATGTGACGTTTGGAAGATGTTGGATTTTGGTTGCATAACATCACTACTTAAAACCAACAAATTATCAACGTCTATTGATGTTAGAATGGCAGGTTGAACTGACGTTAAAATTCAGACGTTGGGATTTGGTCACCATACCTTACAGCTTAATGTAGGTAATTTACGTCAATTTGACATCAGGATGTGACGTTTGGAAGATGTATTTTGGTTACATAACATCACTACTTAAAACCAACAAATTATCAACGTCTATTGATATTAGAATGGCAGGTTGAACTGATGTTAAAATTCAGACGTTTATCAGACGTTGGGATTTGGTCACCATACCTTACAGCTTAAAGTTGGTAATGTACGTCAATTTGACATCAGGATGTGACGTTTGGAAGATGTTGGATTTTGGTTACATAACATCACTACTTAAAACCAACAAATTCTCAACGTCTACTGATGTTAGAATGGCAGGTTGAACTGACGTTAAAATTCAGACGTTTATCAGACGTTGGGATTTGTTCACCATACTTTACAGCTTAATGTTGGTAATTTACGTCAATTTGACATCAGGATGTGACGTTTGGAAGATGTTGGATTTTGGTTACGTAACAGCACAAATTAAAACCAACAAATTCTCAACGTCTATTGATGTTAGAATGGCAGGTTGAACTGACGTTAAAATTCAGACGTTGGGATTTGGTCACCATACCTTACAGCTTAATGTTGGTAATTTACGTCAATTTGACATCAGGATGTGACGTTTGGAAGATGTATTTTGGTTACATAACATCACTACTTAAAACCAACAAATTATCAACGTCTATTGATATTAGAATGGCAGGTTGAACTGATGTTAAAATTCAGACGTTTATCAGACGTTGGGATTTGGTCACCATACCTTACAGCTTAAAGTTGGTAATTTACGTCAATTTGACATCAGGATGTGACGTTTGGAAGATGTTGGATTTTGGTTACATAACATCACCACTTAAAACCAACAAATTATCAACGTCTATTGATGTTAGAATGGCAGGTTGAACTGACGTTAAAATTCAGACGTTTATCAGACGTTGGGATTTGTTCACCATACCTTACAGCTTAATGTTGGTAATTTACGTCAATTTGACATCAAGGTGTGACGTTTGGAAGATGTTGGATTTTGGTTGCATAACATCACTACTTAAAACCAACAAATTATCAACGTATATTGATGTTAGAATGGCAAGTTGAACTGACGTTAAAATTCAGATGTTTATCAGACGTTGGGATTTGGTCACCATAACTTACAGCTTAATGTTGGTAATTTACGTCAATTTGACATCAGGATGTGACGTTTGGAAGATGTTGGATTTTGGTTGCATAACATCACTACTTAAAACCAACAAATTATCAACGTCTATTGATGTTAGAATGGCAGGTTGAACTGACGTTAAAATTCAGACGTTGGGATTTGGTCACCATACCTTACAGCTTAATGTAGGTAATTTACGTCAATTTGACATCAGGATGTGACGTTTGGAAGATGTATTTTGGTTACATAACATCACTACTTAAAACCAACAAATTATCAACGTCTATTGATATTAGAATGGCAGGTTGAACTGATGTTAAAATTCAGACGTTTATCAGACGTTGGGATTTGGTCACCATACCTTACAGCTTAAAGTTGGTAATGTACGTCAATTTGACATCAGGATGTGACGTTTGGAAGATGTTGGATTTTGGTTACATAACATCACTACTTAAAACCAACAAATTCTCAACGTCTACTGATGTTAGAATGGCAGGTTGAACTGACGTTAAAATTCAGACGTTTATCAGACGTTGGGATTTGTTCACCATACTTTACAGCTTAATGTTGGTAATTTACGTCAATTTGACATCAGGATGTGACGTTTGGAAGATGTTGGATTTTGGTTACGTAACAGCACAAATTAAAACCAACAAATTCTCAACGTCTATTGATGTTAGAATGGCAGGTTGAACTGACGTTAAAATTCAGACGTTTATCAGACGTTGGGATTTGTTCACCACACCTTACAGCTTATTGTTGGTAATTTACGTCAATTTGACATCAGGATGTCACGTTTGGAAGATGTTGGATTTTGGTTGCATAACATCACTACTTAAAACCAACAAATTATCAACGTCTATTGATGTTAGAATGGCAAGTTGAACTGACGTTAAAATTCAAACGTTTATCAGATGTTGGGATTTGGTCACCATACCTTACAGCTTAATGTTGGTAATTTACGACAATTTGACATCAAGATGTGACGTTTGGAAGATGTTGTATTTTGGTTACATAACATCACTACTTAAAACCAACAAATTCTCAACGTCTATTGACGTTAGAATGGCAGGTTGAACTGATGTTAAAATTCAGACGGTAATGAGATGTTGGGATTTGGTCACCATACCTTACAGCTTAATGTTGGTAATTTACGTCAATTTGACATCAGGATGTGACGTTTGGAAGATGTTGTATTTTGGTTACATAACATCACTACTTAAAACCAACAAATTATCAACGTCTATTGATGTTAGAATGGCAGGTTGAACTGACGTTAAAATTCAGACGTTTATCAGACATTGGGATTTGTTCACCATACTTTACAGTTTAATGTTGGTAATTTACGTCAATTTGACATCAGGATGTGACGTTTGGAAGATGTTGGATTTTGGTTACGTAACAGCACAAATTAAAACCAACAAATTCTCAACGTCTATTGATGTTAGAATGGCAGGTTGAACTGACGTTAAAATTCAGACGTTTATCAGACGTTGGGATTTGTTCACCATACCTTACAGCTTATTGTTGGTAATTTACGTCAATTTGACATCAGGATGTGACGTTTGGAAGATGTTGGATTTTGGTTGCATAACATCACTACTTAAAACCAACAAATTATATACGTCTATATATGTTAGAATGGCAGGTTGAACTGACTTTAAAACTCAGACGTTGGGATTTGGTCACCATACCTTACAGCTTAATGTTGGTAATTTACGTCAATTTGACATCAAGGTGTGACGTTTGGAAGATGTTGAATTTTGGTTGCATAACATCACTACTTAAATCCCACACATTTTCAATGTCTATTGATGTTAGAATGGCAGGTTGAACTGATGTTAAAATTCAGACGTTTATCAGACGTTGGGATTTGGTCACCATGCCTTACAGCTTGATGTTGGTAATTTACATCAATTTGACATCAGGATGTGACGTTTGGAAGATGTTGGATTTTGGTTACATAACATCACTACTTAAAACCAACAAATTATCAACGTCTATTGATGTTAGAATGGCAGGTTGAACTGATGTTAAAATTCAGACGTTTATCAGACGTTGGGATTTGGTCACCATACCTTACAGCTTAATGTTGGTAATTTACATCAATTTGACATCAGGATGTGACGTTTGGAAGATGTTGGATTTTGGTTGCATAACATCACTACTTAAAACCAACAAATTATCAACGTCTATTGATGTTAGAATGGCAGGTTGAACTGACGTTAAAATTCAGACGTTGGGATTTGGTCACCATACCTTACAGCTTAATGTTGGTAATTTACGTCAATTTGACATCAGGATGTGACGTTTGGAAGATGTTATATTTTGGTTACATAACATCACTACTTAAAACCAACAAATTATCAACGTCTATTGATATTAGAATGGCAGGTTGAACTGACGTTAAAATTCAGACGTTTTTCAGACGTTGGGATTTGGTCACCATACCTTACAGCTTAAAGTTGGTAATTTACGTCAATTTGACATCAGGATGTGACGTTTGGAAGATGTTGGATTTTGGTTGCATAACATCACTACTTAAAACCAACAAATTATCAACGTCTATTGATGTTAGAATGGCAGGTTGAAGTGACGTTAAAATTCAGACGTTTATCAGACGTTGGGATTTGTTCACCATACCTTACAGCTTAATGTTGGTAATTTACGTCAATTTGACATCAAGGTGTGACGTTTGGAAGATGTTGGAATTTGGTTGCATAACATCACTACTTAAAACCAACAAATTATCAACGTCTATTGATGTTAGAATGGCAGGTTGAACTGACGTTAAAATTCAGATGTTTATCAGACGTTGGGATTTGGTCACCATACCTTACAGCTTAATGTTGGTAATTTACGTCAATTTGACATCAGGATGTGATGTTTGGAAGATGTTGGATTTTGGTTGCATAACATCACTACTTAAAACCAACAAATCATCAACGTCTATTGATGTTAGAATGGCAGGTTGAACTGACATTAAAATTCAGACGTTGGGATTTGGTCACCATACCTTACAGCTTAATGTTGGTAATTTACGTCAATTTGACATCAGGATGTGACGTTTGGAAGATGTATTTTGGTTACATAATATCACTACTTAAAACCAACAAATTATCAACGTCTATTGATATTAGAATGGCAGGTTGAACTGATGTTAAAATTCAGACGTTTATCAGACGTTGGGATTTAGTCACCATACCGTACAGCTTAAAGTTGGTAATTTACGTCAATTTGACATCAGGATGTGACGTTTGGAAGATGTTGGATTTTGGTTGCATAACATCACTACTTAAAACCAACAAATTATCAACGTCTATTGATGTTAGAATGGCAGGTTGAACTGACGTTAAAACTCAGACGTTGGGATTTGGTCACCATACCTTACAGCTTAATGTTGGTAATTTACGTCAATTTGACATCAGGATGTGACGTTTGGAAGATGTTGTATTTTGGTTGCATAACATCACTACTTAAAACCAACAAATTATCAACGTCTATTGATGTTAGAATGGCTCTTTGAAGTGACGTTAAAATTCAGACGTTTATCAGACGTTGGGATTTGTTCACCATACCTTACAGCTTAATGTTGGTAATTTACGTCAATTTGACATCAAGGTGTGATGTTTGGAAGATGTTGGATTTTGGTTGCATAACATCACTACTTAAAACCAACAAATTATCAACGTCTATTGATGTTAGAATGGCAAGTTGTACTGACGTTAAAATTCAGACGTTTATGAGACGTTGGGATTTGGTCACCATACCTTACAGCTTAATGTTGGTAATTTACGTCAATTTGACATCAGGATGTGACGTTTGGAAGATGTTGTATTTTGGTTACATAACATCACTACTTAAAACCAACAAATTATCAACGTCTATTGATGTTAGAATGGCAGGTTGAACTGACGTTAAAATTCAGACGTTTATCAGACGTTGGGATTTGTTCACCATACCTTACAGCTTAATGTTGGTAATTTACGTCAATTTGACATCAGGATGTGACGTTTGGAAGATGTTGGATTTTGGTTACGTAACAGCACAAATTAAAACCAACAAATTCTCAACGTCTATTGATGTTAGAATGGCAGGTTGAACTGACATTAAAATTCAGACGTTTATCAGACGTTGGGATTTGTTCACCATACCTTACAGCTTATTGTTGGTAATTTACGTCAATTTGACATCAGGATGTGACGTTTGGAAGATGTTGGATTTTGGTTGAATAACATCACTACTTAAAACCAACAAATTATCAATGTCTATAGATGTTAGAATGGCAAGTTGAACTGACGTTAAAATTCAGACGTTTATCAGATGTTGGGATTTGGTCACCATACCTTACAGCTTAATGTTGGTAATTTACATCAATTTGACATCAGGATGTGACGTTTGGAAGATGTTGGATTTTGGTTACGTAACAGCACAAATTAAAACCAACAAATTCTCAACGTCTATTGATGTTAGAATGGCAGGTTGAACTGACGTTAAAATTCAGACGTTTATCAGACGTTGGGATTTGTTCACCATACCTTACAGCTTAATGTTGGTAATTTACGTCAATTTGACATCAAGATGTGACGTTTGGAAGATGTTGGATTTTGGTTGCATAACATCACTACTTAAAACCAACAAATTATCAACGTCTATTGATGTTAGAATGGCAAGTTGAACTGACGTTAAAATTCAAATGTTTATCAGATGTTGGGATTTGGTCACCATACCTTACAGCTTAATGTTGGTAATTTACGACAATTTGACATCAAGATGTGACGTTTGGAAGATGTTGGATTTTGGTTACGTAACAGCACAACTTAAAACCAACAAATTCTCAACGTCTATTGATGTTAGAATGGCAGGTTGAACTGACATTAAAATTCAGACGTTTATCAGACGTTGGGATTTGTTCACCATACCTTACAGCTTATTGTTGGTAATTTACGTCAATTTGACATCGGGATGTGACGTTTGGAAGATGTTGTATTTTGGTTGAATAACATCACTACTTAAAACCAACAAATTATCAATGTCTATAGATGTTAGAATGGCAAGTTGAACTAACATTAAAATTCAGACGGTAATCAGATGTTGGGATTTGGTCACCATACCTTACAGCTTAATGCTGGTAATTTATGTCAATTTGACATCAGGATGTGACGTTTGGAAGATGTTGGATTTTGGTTACGTAACAGCACAAATTAAAACCAACAAATTCTCAACGTCTATTGATGTTAGAATGGAAGGTTGAACTGACGTTAAAATTCAGACGTTGGGATTTGTTCACCATACCTTACAGCTTATTGTTGGTAATTTACGTCAATTTGACATCAGGATGTGACGTTTGGAAGATGTTGGATTTTGGTTGCATAACATCACTACTTAAAACCAACAAATTATCAACGTCTATTGATATTAGAATGGCAGGTTGAACTGATGTTAAAATTCAGACGTTTATCAGACGTTGGGATTTGGTCACCATACCTTACAGCTTAAAGTTGGTAATTTACGTCAATTTGACATCAGGATGTGACGTTTGGAAGATGTTGGATTTTGGTTGCATAACATCACTACTTAAAACCAACAAATTATCAACGTCTATTGATGTTAGAATGGCAGGTTGAACTGACGTTAAAATTCAGACGTTTATCAGACGTTGGGATTTGTTCACCATACCTTACAGCTTAATGTTGGTAATTTACGTCAATTTGACATCAGGATGTGACGTTTGGAAGATGTTGGATTTTGGTTACGTAACAGCACAAATTAAAACCAACAAATTCTCAACGTCTATTGATGTTAGAATGGCAGGTTGAACTGACATTAAAATTCAGACGTTTATCAGACGTTGGGATTTGTTCACCATACCTTACAGCTTATTGTTGGTAATTTACGTCAATTTGACATCAGGATGTCACGTTTGGAAGATGTTGGATTTTGGTTGCATAACATCACTACTTAAAACCAACAAATTATCAACGTCTATTGATGTTAGAATGGCAAGTTGAACTGACGTTAAAATTCAAACGTTTATCAGATGTTGGGATTTGGTCACCATACCTTACAGCTTAATGTTGGTAATTTACGACAATTTGACATCAAGATGTGACGTTTGGAAGATGTTGTATTTTGGTTACATAACATCACTACTTAAAACCAACAAATTCTCAACGTCTATTGACGTTAGAATGGCAGGTTGAACTGATGTTAAAATTCAGACGGTAATGAGATGTTGGGATTTGGTCACCATACCTTACAGCTTAATGTTGGTAATTTACGTCAATTTGACATCAGGATGTGACGTTTGGAAGATGTTGTATTTTGGTTACATAACATCACTACTTAAAACCAACAAATTATCAACGTCTATTGATGTTAGAATGGCAGGTTGAACTGACGTTAAAATTCAGACGTTTATCAGACATTGGGATTTGTTCACCATACTTTACAGTTTAATGTTGGTAATTTACGTCAATTTGACATCAGGATGTGACGTTTGGAAGATGTTGGATTTTGGTTACGTAACAGCACAAATTAAAACCAACAAATTCTCAACGTCTATTGATGTTAGAATGGCAGGTTGAACTGACGTTAAAATTCAGACGTTTATCAGACGTTGGGATTTGTTCACCATACCTTACAGCTTATTGTTGGTAATTTACGTCAATTTGACATCAGGATGTGACGTTTGGAAGATGTTGGATTTTGGTTGCATAACATCACTACTTAAAACCAACAAATTATATACGTCTATATATGTTAGAATGGCAGGTTGAACTGACTTTAAAACTCAGACGTTGGGATTTGGTCACCATACCTTACAGCTTAATGTTGGTAATTTACATCAATTTGACATCAAGGTGTGACGTTTGGAAGATGTTGAATTTTGGTTGCATAACATCACTACTTAAATCCCACACATTTTCAATGTCTATTGATGTTAGAATGGCAGGTTGAACTGATGTTAAAATTCAGACGTTTATCAGACGTTGGGATTTGGTCACCATGCCTTACAGCTTGATGTTGGTAATTTACATCAATTTGACATCAGGATGTGACGTTTGGAAGATGTTGGATTTTGGTTACATAACATCACTACTTAAAACCAACAAATTATCAACGTCTATTGATGTTAGAATGGCAGGTTGAACTGATGTTAAAATTCAGACGTTTATCAGACGTTGGGATTTGGTCACCATACCTTACAGCTTAATGTTGGTAATTTACATCAATTTGACATCAGGATGTGACGTTTGGAAGATGTTGGATTTTGGTTGCATAACATCACTACTTAAAACCAACAAATTATCAACGTCTATTGATGTTAGAATGGCAGGTTGAACTGACGTTAAAATTCAGACGTTGGGATTTGGTCACCATACCTTACAGCTTAATGTTGGTAATTTACGTCAATTTGACATCAGGATGTGACGTTTGGAAGATGTTATATTTTGGTTACATAACATCACTACTTAAAACCAACAAATTATCAACGTCTATTGATATTAGAATGGCAGGTTGAACTGACGTTAAAATTCAGACGTTTTTCAAACGTTGGGATTTGGTCACCATACCTTACAGCTTAAAGTTGGTAATTTACGTCAATTTGACATCAGGATGTGACGTTTGGAAGATGTTGGATTTTGGTTGCATAACATCACTACTTAAAACCAACAAATTATCAACGTCTATTGATGTTAGAATGGCAGGTTGAAGTGACGTTAAAATTCAGACGTTTATCAGACGTTGGGATTTGTTCACCATACCTTACAGCTTAATGTTGGTAATTTACGTCAATTTGACATCAAGGTGTGACGTTTGGAAGATGTTGGAATTTGGTTGCATAACATCACTACTTAAAACCAACAAATTATCAACGTCTATTGATGTTAGAATGGCAGGTTGAACTGACGTTAAAATTCAGATGTTTATCAGACGTTGGGATTTGGTCACCATACCTTACAGCTTAATGTTGGTAATTTACGTCAATTTGACATCAGGATGTGATGTTTGGAAGATGTTGGATTTTGGTTGCATAACATCACTACTTAAAACCAACAAATCATCAACGTCTATTGATGTTAGAATGGCAGGTTGAACTGACATTAAAATTCAGACGTTGGGATTTGGTCACCATACCTTACAGCTTAATGTTGGTAATTTACGTCAATTTGACATCAGGATGTGACGTTTGGAAGATGTATTTTGGTTACATAATATCACTACTTAAAACCAACAAATTATCAACGTCTATTGATATTAGAATGGCAGGTTGAACTGATGTTAAAATTCAGACGTTTATCAGACGTTGGGATTTAGTCACCATACCGTACAGCTTAAAGTTGGTAATTTACGTCAATTTGACATCAGGATGTGACGTTTGGAAGATGTTGGATTTTGGTTGCATAACATCACTACTTAAAACCAACAAATTATCAACGTCTATTGATGTTACAATGGCAGGTTGAACTGACGTTAAAACTCAGACGTTGGGATTTGGTCACCATACCTTACAGCTTAATGTTGGTAATTTACGTCAATTTGACATCAGGATGTGACGTTTGGAAGATGTTGGATTTTGGTTACATAACATCACTACTTAAAACCAACAAATTATCAACGTCTATTGATGTTAGAATGGCAGGTTGAACTGACGTTAAAATTCAGACGTTTATCAGACATTGGGATTTGTTCACCATACTTTACAGTTTAATGTTGGTAATTTACGTCAATTTGACATCAGGATGTGACGTTTGGAAGATGTTGGATTTTGGTTACGTAACAGCACAAATTAAAACCAACAAATTCTCAACGTCTATTGATGTTAGAATGGCAGGTTGAACTGACGTTAAAATTCAGACGTTTATCAGACGTTGGGATTTGTTCACCATACCTTACAGCTTATTGTTGGTAATTTACGTCAATTTGACATCAGGATGTGACGTTTGGAAGATGTTGGATTTTGGTTGCATAACATCACTACTTAAAACCAACAAATTATATACGTCTATATATGTTAGAATGGCAGGTTGAACTGACTTTAAAACTCAGACGTTGGGATTTGGTCACCATACCTTACAGCTTAATGTTGGTAATTTACGTCAATTTGACATCAAGGTGTGACGTTTGGAAGATGTTGAATTTTGGTTGCATAACATCACTACTTAAATCCCACACATTTTCAATGTCTATTGATGTTAGAATGGCAGGTTGAACTGATGTTAAAATTCAGACGTTTATCAGACGTTGGGATTTGGTCACCATGCCTTACAGCTTGATGTTGGTAATTTACATCAATTTGACATCAGGATGTGACGTTTGGAAGATGTTGGATTTTGGTTACATAACATCACTACTTAAAACCAACAAATTATCAACGTCTATTGATGTTAGAATGGCAGGTTGAACTGATGTTAAAATTCAGACGTTTATCAGACGTTGGGATTTGGTCACCATACCTTACAGCTTAATGTTGGTAATTTACATCAATTTGACATCAGGATGTGACGTTTGGAAGATGTTGGATTTTGGTTGCATAACATCACTACTTAAAACCAACAAATTATCAACGTCTATTGATGTTAGAATGGCAGGTTGAACTGACGTTAAAATTCAGACGTTGGGATTTGGTCACCATACCTTACAGCTTAATGTTGGTAATTTACGTCAATTTGACATCAGGATGTGACGTTTGGAAGATGTTATATTTTGGTTACATAACATCACTACTTAAAACCAACAAATTATCAACGTCTATTGATATTAGAATGGCAGGTTGAACTGACGTTAAAATTCAGACGTTTTTCAGACGTTGGGATTTGGTCACCATACCTTACAGCTTAAAGTTGGTAATTTACGTCAATTTGACATCAGGATGTGACGTTTGGAAGATGTTGGATTTTGGTTGCATAACATCACTACTTAAAACCAACAAATTATCAACGTCTATTGATGTTAGAATGGCAGGTTGAAGTGACGTTAAAATTCAGACGTTTATCAGACGTTGGGATTTGTTCACCATACCTTACAGCTTAATGTTGGTAATTTACGTCAATTTGACATCAAGGTGTGACGTTTGGAAGATGTTGGAATTTGGTTGCATAACATCACTACTTAAAACCAACAAATTATCAACGTCTATTGATGTTAGAATGGCAGGTTGAACTGACGTTAAAATTCAGATGTTTATCAGACGTTGGGATTTGGTCACCATACCTTACAGCTTAATGTTGGTAATTTACGTCAATTTGACATCAGGATGTGATGTTTGGAAGATGTTGGATTTTGGTTGCATAACATCACTACTTAAAACCAACAAATCATCAACGTCTATTGATGTTAGAATGGCAGGTTGAACTGACATTAAAATTCAGACGTTGGGATTTGGTCACCATACCTTACAGCTTAATGTTGGTAATTTACGTCAATTTGACATCAGGATGTGACGTTTGGAAGATGTATTTTGGTTACATAATATCACTACTTAAAACCAACAAATTATCAACGTCTATTGATATTAGAATGGCAGGTTGAACTGATGTTAAAATTCAGACGTTTATCAGACGTTGGGATTTAGTCACCATACCGTACAGCTTAAAGTTGGTAATTTACGTCAATTTGACATCAGGATGTGACGTTTGGAAGATGTTGGATTTTGGTTGCATAACATCACTACTTAAAACCAACAAATTATCAACGTCTATTGATGTTAGAATGGCAGGTTGAACTGACGTTAAAACTCAGACGTTGGGATTTGGTCACCATACCTTACAGCTTAATGTTGGTAATTTACGTCAATTTGACATCAGGATGTGACGTTTGGAAGATGTTGTATTTTGGTTCTATAACATCACTACTTAAAACCAACAAATTATCAACGTCTATTGATGTTAGAATGGCTCTTTGAAGTGACGTTAAAATTCAGACGTTTATCAGACGTTGGGATTTGTTCACCATACCTTACAGCTTAATGTTGGTAATTTACATCAATTTGACATCAAGGTGTGATGTTTGGAAGATGTTGGATTTTGGTTGCATAACATCACTACTTAAAACCAACAAATTATCAACGTCTATTGATGTTAGAATGGCAAGTTGTACTGACGTTAAAATTCAGACGTTTATGAGACGTTGGGATTTGGTCACCATACCTTACAGCTTAATGTTGGTAATTTACGTCAATTTGACATCAGGATGTGACGTTTGGAAGATGTTGTATTTTGGTTACATAACATCACTACTTAAAACCAACAAATTATCAACGTCTATTGATGTTAGAATGGCAGGTTGAACTGACGTTAAAATTCAGACGTTTATCAGACGTTGGGATTTGTTCACCATACCTTACAGCTTAATGTTGGTAATTTACGTCAATTTGACATCAGGATGTGACGTTTGGAAGATGTTGGATTTTGGTTACGTAACAGCACAAATTAAAACCAACAAATTCTCAACGTCTATTGATGTTAGAATGGCAGGTTGAACTGACATTAAAATTCAGACGTTTATCAGACGTTGGGATTTGTTCACCATACCTTACAGCTTATTGTTGGTAATTTACGTCAATTTGACATCAGGATGTGACGTTTGGAAGATGTTGGATTTTGGTTGAATAACATCACTACTTAAAACCAACAAATTATCAATGTCTATAGATGTTAGAATGGCAAGTTGAACTGACGTTAAAATTCAGACGTTTATCAGATGTTGGGATTTGGTCACCATACCTTACAGCTTAATGTTGGTAATTTACATCAATTTGACATCAGGATGTGACGTTTGGAAGATGTTGGATTTTGGTTACGTAACAGCACAAATTAAAACCAACAAATTCTCAACGTCTATTGATGTTAGAATGGCAGGTTGAACTGACGTTAAAATTCAGACGTTTATCAGACGTTGGGATTTGTTCACCATACCTTACAGCTTAATGTTGGTAATTTACGTCAATTTGACATCAAGATGTGACGTTTGGAAGATGTTGGATTTTGGTTGCATAACATCACTACTTAAAACCAACAAATTATCAACGTCTATTGATGTTAGAATGGCAAGTTGAACTGACGTTAAAATTCAAATGTTTATCAGATGTTGGGATTTGGTCACCATACCTTACAGCTTAATGTTGGTAATTTACGACAATTTGACATCAAGATGTGACGTTTGGAAGATGTTGGATTTTGGTTACGTAACAGCACAACTTAAAACCAACAAATTCTCAACGTCTATTGATGTTAGAATGGCAGGTTGAACTGACATTAAAATTCAGACGTTTATCAGACGTTGGGATTTGTTCACCATACCTTACAGCTTATTGTTGGTAATTTACGTCAATTTGACATCGGGATGTGACGTTTGGAAGATGTTGTATTTTGGTTGAATAACATCACTACTTAAAACCAACAAATTATCAATGTCTATAGATGTTAGAATGGCAAGTTGAACTAACATTAAAATTCAGACGGTAATCAGATGTTGGGATTTGGTCACCATACCTTACAGCTTAATGCTGGTAATTTATGTCAATTTGACATCAGGATGTGACGTTTGGAAGATGTTGGATTTTGGTTACGTAACAGCACAAATTAAAACCAACAAATTCTCAACGTCTATTGATGTTAGAATGGAAGGTTGAACTGACGTTAAAATTCAGACGTTGGGATTTGTTCACCATACCTTACAGCTTATTGTTGGTAATTTACGTCAATTTGACATCAGGATGTGACGTTTGGAAGATGTTGGATTTTGGTTGCATAACATCACTACTTAAAACCAACAAATTATCAACGTCTATTGATATTAGAATGGCAGGTTGAACTGATGTTAAAATTCAGACGTTTATCAGACGTTGGGATTTGGTCACCATACCTTACAGCTTAAAGTTGGTAATTTACGTCAATTTGACATCAGGATGTGACGTTTGGAAGATGTTGGATTTTGGTTGCATAACATCACTACTTAAAACCAACAAATTATCAACGTCTATTGATGTTAGAAAGGCAGGTTGAACTGACGTTAAAATTCAGACGTTTATCAGACGTTGGGATTTGTTCACCATACCTTACAGCTTAATGTTGGTAATTTACGTCAATTTGACATCAGGATGTGACGTTTGGAAGATGTTGGATTTTGGTTACGTAACAGCACAAATTAAAACCAACAAATTCTCAACGTCTATTGATGTTAGAATGGCAGGTTGAACTGACATTAAAATTCAGACGTTTATCAGACGTTGGGATTTGTTCACCATACCTTACAGCTTATTGTTGGTAATTTACGTCAATTTGACATCAGGATGTCACGTTTGGAAGATGTTGGATTTTGGTTGCATAACATCACTACTTAAAACCAACAAATTATCAACGTCTATTGATGTTAGAATGGCAAGTTGAACTGACGTTAAAATTCAAACGTTTATCAGATGTTGGGATTTGGTCACCATACCTTACAGCTTAATGTTGGTAATTTACGACAATTTGACATCAAGATGTGACGTTTGGAAGATGTTGTATTTTGGTTACATAACATCACTACTTAAAACCAACAAATTCTCAACGTCTATTGACGTTAGAATGGCAGGTTGAACTGATGTTAAAATTCAGACGGTAATGAGATGTTGGGATTTGGTCACCATACCTTACAGCTTAATGTTGGTAATTTACGTCAATTTGACATCAGGATGTGACGTTTGGAAGATGTTGTATTTTGGTTACATAACATCACTACTTAAAACCAACAAATTATCAACGTCTATTGATGTTAGAATGGCAGGTTGAACTGACGTTAAAATTCAGACGTTTATCAGACATTGGGATTTGTTCACCATACTTTACAGTTTAATGTTGGTAATTTACGTCAATTTGACATCAGGATGTGACGTTTGGAAGATGTTGGATTTTGGTTACGTAACAGCACAAATTAAAACCAACAAATTCTCAACGTCTATTGATGTTAGAATGGCAGGTTGAACTGACGTTAAAATTCAGACGTTTATCAGACGTTGGGATTTGTTCACCATACCTTACAGCTTATTGTTGGTAATTTACGTCAATTTGACATCAGGATGTGACGTTTGGAAGATGTTGGATTTTGGTTGCATAACATCACTACTTAAAACCAACAAATTATATACGTCTATATATGTTAGAATGGCAGGTTGAACTGACTTTAAAACTCAGACGTTGGGATTTGGTCACCATACCTTACAGCTTAATGTTGGTAATTTACATCAATTTGACATCAAGGTGTGACGTTTGGAAGATGTTGAATTTTGGTTGCATAACATCACTACTTAAATCCCACACATTTTCAATGTCTATTGATGTTAGAATGGCAGGTTGAACTGATGTTAAAATTCAGACGTTTATCAGACGTTGGGATTTGGTCACCATGCCTTACAGCTTGATGTTGGTAATTTACATCAATTTGACATCAGGATGTGACGTTTGGAAGATGTTGGATTTTGGTTACATAACATCACTACTTAAAACCAACAAATTATCAACGTCTATTGATGTTAGAATGGCAGGTTGAACTGATGTTAAAATTCAGACGTTTATCAGACGTTGGGATTTGGTCACCATACCTTACAGCTTAATGTTGGTAATTTACATCAATTTGACATCAGGATGTGACGTTTGGAAGATGTTGGATTTTGGTTGCATAACATCACTACTTAAAACCAACAAATTATCAACGTCTATTGATGTTAGAATGGCAGGTTGAACTGACGTTAAAATTCAGACGTTGGGATTTGGTCACCATACCTTACAGCTTAATGTTGGTAATTTACGTCAATTTGACATCAGGATGTGACGTTTGGAAGATGTTATATTTTGGTTACATAACATCACTACTTAAAACCAACAAATTATCAACGTCTATTGATATTAGAATGGCAGGTTGAACTGACGTTAAAATTCAGACGTTTTTCAAACGTTGGGATTTGGTCACCATACCTTACAGCTTAAAGTTGGTAATTTACGTCAATTTGACATCAGGATGTGACGTTTGGAAGATGTTGGATTTTGGTTGCATAACATCACTACTTAAAACCAACAAATTATCAACGTCTATTGATGTTAGAATGGCAGGTTGAAGTGACGTTAAAATTCAGACGTTTATCAGACGTTGGGATTTGTTCACCATACCTTACAGCTTAATGTTGGTAATTTACGTCAATTTGACATCAAGGTGTGACGTTTGGAAGATGTTGGAATTTGGTTGCATAACATCACTACTTAAAACCAACAAATTATCAACGTCTATTGATGTTAGAATGGCAGGTTGAACTGACGTTAAAATTCAGATGTTTATCAGACGTTGGGATTTGGTCACCATACCTTACAGCTTAATGTTGGTAATTTACGTCAATTTGACATCAGGATGTGATGTTTGGAAGATGTTGGATTTTGGTTGCATAACATCACTACTTAAAACCAACAAATCATCAACGTCTATTGATGTTAGAATGGCAGGTTGAACTGACATTAAAATTCAGACGTTGGGATTTGGTCACCATACCTTACAGCTTAATGTTGGTAATTTACGTCAATTTGACATCAGGATGTGACGTTTGGAAGATGTATTTTGGTTACATAATATCACTACTTAAAACCAACAAATTATCAACGTCTATTGATATTAGAATGGCAGGTTGAACTGATGTTAAAATTCAGACGTTTATCAGACGTTGGGATTTAGTCACCATACCGTACAGCTTAAAGTTGGTAATTTACGTCAATTTGACATCAGGATGTGACGTTTGGAAGATGTTGGATTTTGGTTGCATAACATCACTACTTAAAACCAACAAATTATCAACGTCTATTGATGTTACAATGGCAGGTTGAACTGACGTTAAAACTCAGACGTTGGGATTTGGTCACCATACCTTACAGCTTAATGTTGGTAATTTACGTCAATTTGACATCAGGATGTGACGTTTGGAAGATGTTGTATTTTGGTTGCATAACATCACTACTTAAAACCAACAAATTATCAACGTCTATTGATGTTAGAATGGCTCTTTGAAGTGACGTTAAAATTCAGACGTTTATCAGACGTTGGGATTTGTTCACCATACCTTACAGCTTAATGTTGGTAATTTACGTCAATTTGACATCAAGGTGTGATGTTTGGAAGATGTTGGATTTTGGTTGCATAACATCACTACTTAAAACCAACAAATTATCAACGTCTATTGATGTTAGAATGGCAAGTTGTACTGACGTTAAAATTCAGACGTTTATGAGACGTTGGGATTTGGTCACCATACCTTACAGCTTAATGTTGGTAATTTACGTCAATTTGACATCAGGATGTGACGTTTGGAAGATGTTGTATTTTGGTTACATAACATCACTACTTAAAACCAACAAATTATCAACGTCTATTGATGTTAGAATGGCAGGTTGAACTGACGTTAAAATTCAGACGTTTATCAGACGTTGGGATTTGTTCACCATACCTTACAGCTTAATGTTGGTAATTTACGTCAATTTGACATCAGGATGTGACGTTTGGAAGATGTTGGATTTTGGTTACGTAACAGCACAAATTAAAACCAACAAATTCTCAACGTCTATTGATGTTAGAATGGCAGGTTGAACTGACATTAAAATTCAGACGTTTATCAGACGTTGGGATTTGTTCACCATACCTTACAGCTTATTGTTGGTAATTTACGTCAATTTGACATCGGGATGTGACGTTTGGAAGATGTTGTATTTTGGTTGAATAACATCACTACTTAAAACCAACAAATTATCAATGTCTATAGATGTTAGAATGGCAAGTTGAACTAACATTAAAATTCAGACGGTAATCAGATGTTGGGATTTGGTCACCATACCTTACAGCTTAATGCTGGTAATTTATGTCAATTTGACATCAGGATGTGACGTTTGGAAGATGTTGGATTTTGGTTACGTAACAGCACAAATTAAAACCAACAAATTCTCAACGTCTATTGATGTTAGAATGGAAGGTTGAACTGACGTTAAAATTCAGACGTTGGGATTTGTTCACCATACCTTACAGCTTATTGTTGGTAATTTACGTCAATTTGACATCAGGATGTGACGTTTGGAAGATGTTGGATTTTGGTTGCATAACATCACTACTTAAAACCAACAAATTATCAACGTCTATTGATATTAGAATGGCAGGTTGAACTGATGTTAAAATTCAGACGTTTATCAGACGTTGGGATTTGGTCACCATACCTTACAGCTTAAAGTTGGTAATTTACGTCAATTTGACATCAGGATGTGACGTTTGGAAGATGTTGGATTTTGGTTGCATAACATCACTACTTAAAACCAACAAATTATCAACGTCTATTGATGTTAGAATGGCAGGTTGAACTGACGTTAAAACTCAGACGTTGGGATTTGGTCACCATACCTTACAGCTTAATGTTGGTAATTTACGTCAATTTGACATCAGGATGTGACGTTTGGAAGATGTTGGATTTTGGTTGCATAACATCACTACTTAAAACCAACAAATTATCAACGTCTATTGATGTTAGAATGGCTCTTTGAAGTGACGTTAAAATTCAGACGTTTATCAGACGTTGGGATTTGTTCACCATACCTTACAGCTTAATGTTGGTAATTTACGTCAATTTGACATCAAGGTGTGATGTTTGGAAGATGTTGGATTTTGGTTGCATAACATCACTACTTAAAACCAACAAATTATCAACGTCTATTGATGTTAGAATGGCAAGTTGAACTGACGTTAAAAATCAGATGTTTATCAGACGTTGGGATTTGGTCACCATACCTTACAGCTTAATGTTGGTAATTTACATCAATTTGACATCAGGATGTGACGTTTGGAAGATGTTGGATTTTGGTTGCATAACATCACTACTTAAAACCAACAAATTATCAACGTCTATTGATGTTAGAATGGCAAGTTGCACTGACGTTAAAATTCAGACGTTTATCAGACGTTGGGATTTGGTCACCATACCTTACAGCGTAATGTTGGTAATTTACGTCAATTTGACATCAGGATGTGACGTTTGGAAGATGTTGTATTTTGGTTACATAACATCACTACTTAAAACCAACAAATTATCAACGTCTATTGATGTTAGAATGTCAGGTTGAACTGACGTTAAAATTCAGACGTTTATCAGACGTTGGGATTTGTTCACCATACCTTACAGCTTAATGTTGGTAATTTACGTCAATTTGACATCAGGATGTGACGTTTGGAAGATGTTGGATTTTGGTTACGTAACAGCACAAATTAAAACCAACAAATTCTCAACGTCTATTGATGTTAGAATGGCAGGTTGAACTGACATTAAAATTCAGACGTTTATCAGACGTTGGGATTTGTTCACCATACCTTACAGCTTATTGTTGGTAATTTACGTCAATTTGACATCAGGATGTGACGTTTGGAAGATGTTGGATTTTGGTTGAATAACATCACTACTTAAAACCAACAAATTATCAATGTCTATAGATGTTAGAATGGCAAGTTGAACTGACGTTAAAATTCAGACGTTTATCAGATGTTGGGATTTGGTCACCATACCTTACAGCTTAATGTTGGTAATTTACATCAATTTGACATCAGGATGTGACGTTTGGTAGATGTTGGATTTTGGTTATGTAACAGCACAAATTAAAACCAACAAAATCTCAACGTCTATTGATGTTAGAATGGCAGGTTGAACTGACGTTAAAATTCAGACGTTTATCAGACGTTGGGATTTGTTCACCATACCTTACAGCTTAATGTTGGTAATTTACGTCAATTTGACATCAAGATGTGACGTTTGGAAGATGTTGTATTTTGGTTACATAACATCACTACTTAAAACCAACAAATTATCAACGTCTATTGATGTTAGAATGGCAGGTTGAACTAACATTAAAATTCAGACGGTAATCAGATGTTGGGATTTGGTCACCATACCTTACAGCTTAATGCTGGTAATTTATGTCAATTTGACATCAGGATGTGACGTTTGGAAGATGTTGGATTTTGGTTGCATAACATCACTACTTAAACCAACAAATTATCAACGTCTATTGATGTTAGAATGGCAAGTTGAACTGACGTTAAAATTCAGAAGTTTATCAGACGTTGGGATTTGGTCACCATACCTTACAGCTTAATGTTGGTAATTTACGTCAATTTGACATCAGGATGTGACGTTTGGAAGATGTTGTATTTTGGTTACATAACATCACTACTTAAAACCAACAAATTCTCAACGTCTATTGATGTTAGAATGGCAGGTTGAACTGACGTTAAAATTCAGACGTTTATCAGACGTTGGGATTTGTTCACCATACTTTACAGCTTAATGTTGGTAATTTACGTCAATTTGACATCAGGATGTGACGTTTGGAAGATGTTGGATTTTGGTTACGTAACAGCACAAATTAAAACCAACAAATTCTCAACGTCTATTGATGTTAGAATGGCAGGTTGAACTGACGTTAAAATTCAGACGTTTATCAGACGTTGGGATTTGTTCACCATACCTTACAGCTTAATGTTGGTAATTTACGTCAATTTGACATCAAGATGTGACGTTTGGAAGATGTTGTATTTTGGTTACATAACATCACTACTTAAAACCAACAAATTATCAACGTCTATTGATGTTAGAATGGCAGGTTGAACTAACATTAAAATTCAGACGGTAATCAGATGTTGGGATTTGGTCACCATACCTTACAGCTTAATGCTGGTAATTTATGTCAATTTGACATCAGGATGTGACGTTTGGAAGATGTTGGATTTTGGTTACGTAACAGCACAAATTAAAACCAACAAATTCTCAACGTCTATTGATGTTAGAATGGCAGGTTGAACTGACGTTAAAATTCAGACGTTGGGATTTGTTCACCATACCTTACAGCTTATTGTTGGTAATTTACGTCAATTTGACATCAGGATGTGACGTTTGGAAGATGTTGGATTTTGGTTGCATAACATCACTACTTAAAACCAACAAATTATCAACGTCTATTGATGTTAGAATGGCAAGTTGAACTGACGTTAAAATTCAAACGTTTATCAGATGTTGGGATTTGGTCACCATACCTTACAGCTTAATGTTGGTAATTTACGACAATTTGACATCAAGATGTGACGTTTGGAAGATGTTGTATTTTGGTTACATAACATCACTACTTAAAACCAACAAATTCTTAACGTCTATTGACGTTAGAATGGCAGGTTGAACTGATGTTAAAATTCAGACGGTAATGAGATGTTGGGATTTGGTCACCATACCTTACAGCTTAATGCTGGTAATTTATGTCAATTTGACATCAGGATGTGACGTTTGGAAGATGTTGGATTTTGGTTGCATAACATCACTACTTAAACCAACAAATTATCAATGTCTATTGATGTTAGAATGGCAAGTTGAACTGACGTTAAAATTCAGATGTTTATCAGACGTTGGGATTTGGTCACCATACCTTACAGCTTAATGTTGGTAATTTATGTCAATTTGACATCAAGATGTGACGTTTGGAAGATGTTGGATTTTGGTTACATAACATCACTACTTAAAACCAACAAATTATCAACGTCTATTGATGTTAGAATGGCAGGTTGAACTGACGTTAAAATTCAGACGTTGGGATTTGGTCACCATACCTTACAGCTTAATGTTGGTAATTTACGTCAATTTGACATCAGGATGTGACGTTTGGAAGATGTTGTTCTTTGGTTACATAATAGCACAAATTAAAACCAACAAATTATCAATGTCTATTGATGTTAGAATAGCAGTTTGAAATGACGTTAAAATTCAGACGTTTATCAGACGTTGGGATTTGTTCACCATACCTTACAGCTTAATGTTGGTAATTTACGTCAATTTGACATCAAGGTGTGACGTTTGGAAGATGTTGGATTTTGGTTGCATAACATCACTACTTAAAACCAACAAATTATCAACATCTATTGATGTTAGAATGGCA
Source organism: Hoplias malabaricus (assembly GCF_029633855.1). Lineage (NCBI taxonomy): Eukaryota > Metazoa > Chordata > Actinopteri > Characiformes > Erythrinidae > Hoplias > Hoplias malabaricus. The sequence goes on from NC_089820.1 coordinate 41,084,987, forward strand.
AGTTGCACTGATGTTAAAATTCAGAAGTTTCTCAGACGTTGGGATTTGGTCACCATACCTTACAGCTTATTGTTGGTAATTTACGTCAATTTGACATCAGGATGTGACGTTTGGAAGATATATTTTGGTTACATAACATCACTACTTAAAACCAACAAATTATCAACGTCTATTGATATTAGAATGGCAGGTTGAACTGATGTTAAAATTCAGACGTTTATCAGACGTTGGGATTTGGTCACCATACCTTACAGCTTAAAGTTGGTAATTTACGTCAATTTGACATCAGGATGTGACGTTTGGAAGATGTTGGATTTTGGTTGCATAACATCACTACTTAAAACCAACAAATTATCAACGTCTATTGATGTTAGAATGGCAGGTTGAACTGACGTTAAAACTCAGACGTTGGGATTTGGTCACCATACCTTACAGCTTAATGTTGGTAATTTACGTCAATTTGACATCAGGATGTGACGTTTGGAAGATGTTGGATTTTGGTTGCATAACATCACTACTTAAAACCAACAAATTATCAACGTCTATTGATGTTAGAATGGCTCTTTGAAGTGACGTTAAAATTCAGACGTTTATCAGACGTTGGGATTTGTTCACCATACCTTACAGCTTAATGTTGGTAATTTACGTCAATTTGACATCAAGGTGTGATGTTTGGAAGATGTTGGATTTTGGTTGCATAACATCACTACTTAAAACCAACAAATTATCAACGTCTATTGATGTTAGAATGGCAAGTTGAACTGACGTTAAAAATCAGATGTTTATCAGACGTTGGGATTTGGTCACCATACCTTACAGCTTAATGTTGGTAATTTACATCAATTTGACATCAGGATGTGACGTTTGGAAGATGTTGGATTTTGGTTGCATAACATCACTACTTAAAACCAACAAATTATCAACGTCTATTGATGTTAGAATGGCAAGTTGCACTGACGTTAAAATTCAGACGTTTATCAGACGTTGGGATTTGGTCACCATACCTTACAGCGTAATGTTGGTAATTTACGTCAATTTGACATCAGGATGTGACGTTTGGAAGATGTTGTATTTTGGTTACATAACATCACTACTTAAAACCAACAAATTATCAACGTCTATTGATGTTAGAATGTCAGGTTGAACTGACGTTAAAATTCAGACGTTTATCAGACGTTGGGATTTGTTCACCATACCTTACAGCTTAATGTTGGTAATTTACGTCAATTTGACATCAGGATGTGACGTTTGGAAGATGTTGGATTTTGGTTACGTAACAGCACAAATTAAAACCAACAAATTCTCAACGTCTATTGATGTTAGAATGGCAGGTTGAACTGACATTAAAATTCAGACGTTTATCAGACGTTGGGATTTGTTCACCATACCTTACAGCTTATTGTTGGTAATTTACGTCAATTTGACATCAGGATGTGACGTTTGGAAGATGTTGGATTTTGGTTGAATAACATCACTACTTAAAACCAACAAATTATCAATGTCTATAGATGTTAGAATGGCAAGCTGAACTGACGTTAAAATTCAGACGTTTATCAGATGTTGGGATTTGGTCACCATACCTTACAGCTTAATGTTGGTAATTTACATCAATTTGACATCAGGATGTGACGTTTGGTAGATGTTGGATTTTGGTTATGTAACAGCACAAATTAAAACCAACAAATTCTCAACGTCTATTGATGTTAGAATGGCAGGTTGAACTGACGTTAAAATTCAGACGTTTATCAGACGTTGGGATTTGTTCACCATACCTTACAGCTTAATGTTGGTAATTTACGTCAATTTGACATCAAGATGTGACGTTTGGAAGATGTTGTATTTTGGTTACATAACATCACTACTTAAAACCAACAAATTATCAACGTCTATTGATGTTAGAATGGCAGGTTGAACTAACATTAAAATTCAGACGGTAATCAGATGTTGGGATTTGGTCACCATACCTTACAGCTTAATGCTGGTAATTTATGTCAATTTGACATCAGGATGTGACGTTTGGAAGATGTTGGATTTTGGTTGCATAACATCACTACTTAAACAAACAAATTATCAACGTCTATTGATGTTAGAATGGCAAGTTGAACTGACGTTAAAATTCAGAAGTTTATCAGACGTTGGGATTTGGTCACCATACCTTACAGCTTAATGTTGGTAATTTACGTCAATTTGACATCAGGATGTGACGTTTGGAAGATGTTGTATTTTGGTTACATAACATCACTACTTAAAACCAACAAATTCTCAACGTCTATTGATGTTAGAATGGCAGGTTGAACTGACGTTAAAATTCAGACGTTTATCAGACGTTGGGATTTGTTCACCATACTTTACAGCTTAATGTTGGTAATTTACGTCAATTTGACATCAGGATGTGACGTTTGGAAGATGTTGGATTTTGGTTACGTAACAGCACAAATTAAAACCAACAAATTCTCAACGTCTATTGATGTTAGAATGGCAGGTTGAACTGACATTAAAATTCAGACGTTTATCAGACGTTGGGATTTGTTCACCATACCTTACAGCTTATTGTTGGTAATTTACGTCAATTTGACATCAGGATGTGACGTTTGGAAGATGTTGGATTTTGGTTGAATAACATCACTACTTAAAACCAACAAATTATCAATGTCTATAGATGTTAGAATGGCAAGCTGAACTGACGTTAAAATTCAGACGTTTATCAGATGTTGGGATTTGGTCACCATACCTTACAGCTTAATGTTGGTAATTTACATCAATTTGACATCAGGATGTGACGTTTGGTAGATGTTGGATTTTGGTTATGTAACAGCACAAATTAAAACCAACAAATTCTCAACGTCTATTGATGTTAGAATGGCAGGTTGAACTGACGTTAAAATTCAGACGTTTATCAGACGTTGGGATTTGGTCACCATACCTTACAGCTTAATGTTGGTAATTTACGTCAATTTGACATCAAGATGTGACGTTTGGAAGATGTTGTATTTTGGTTACATAACATCACTACTTAAAACCAACAAATTATCAACGTCTATTGATGTTAGAATGGCAGGTTGAACTAACATTAAAATTCAGACGGTAATCAGATGTTGGGATTTGGTCACCATACCTTACAGCTTAATGCTGGTAATTTATGTCAATTTGATATCAGGATGTGACGTTTGGAAGATGTTGGATTTTGGTTGCATAACATCACTACTTAAACAAACAAATTATCAACGTCTATTGATGTTAGAATGGCAAGTTGAACTGACGTTAAAATTCAGAAGTTTATCAGACGTTGGGATTTGGTCACCATACCTTACAGCTTAATGTTGGTAATTTACGTCAATTTGACATCAGGATGTGACGTTTGGAAGATGTTGTATTTTGGTTACATAACATCACTACTTAAAACCAACAAATTCTCAACGTCTATTGATGTTAGAATGGCAGGTTGAACTGACGTTAAAATTCAGATGTTTATCAGACGTTGGGATTTGGTCACCATACCTTACAGCTTAATGTTGGTAATTTATGTCAATTTGACATCAAGATGTGACGTTTGGAAGATGTTGGATTTTGGTTACATAACATCACTACTTAAAACCAACAAATTATCAACGTCTATTGATGTTAGAATGGCAGGTTGAACTGACGTTAAAATTCAGACGTTGGGATTTGGTCACCATACCTTACAGCTTAATGTTGGTAATTTACGTCAATTTGACATCAGGATGTGACGTTTGGAAGATGTATTTTGGTTACATAACATCACTACTTAAAACCAACAAATTATCAACGTCTATTGATATTAGAATGGCAGGTTGAACTGATGTTAAAATTCAGACGTTTATCAGACGTTGGGATTTGGTCACCATACCTTACAGCTTAAAGTTGGTAATTTACGTCAATTTGACATCAGGATGTGACGTTTGGAAGATGTTGGATTTTGGTTGCATAACATCACTACTTAAAACCAACAAATTATCAACGTCTATTGATGTTAGAATGGCAGGTTGAACTGACGTTAAAACTCAGACGTTGGGATTTGGTCACCATACCTTACAGCTTAATGTTGGTAATTTACGTCAATTTGACATCAGGATGTGACGTTTGGAAGATGTTGGATTTTGGTTGCATAACATCACTACTTAAAACCAACAAATTATCAACGTCTATTGATGTTAGAATGGCTCTTTGAAGTGACGTTAAAATTCAGACATTTATCAGACGTTGGGATTTGTTCACCATACCTTACAGCTTAATGTTGGTAATTTACGTCAATTTGACATCAAGGTGTGATGTTTGGAAGATGTTGGATTTTGGTTGCATAACATCACTACTTAAAACCAACAAATTATCAACGTCTATTGATGTTAGAATGGCAAGTTGAACTGACGTTAAAAATCAGATGTTTATCAGACGTTGGGATTTGGTCACCATACCTTACAGCTTAATGTTGGTAATTTACATCAATTTGACATCAGGATGTGACGTTTGGAAGATGTTGGATTTTGGTTGCATAACATCACTACTTAAAACCAACAAATTATCAACGTCTATTGATGTTAGAATGGCAAGTTGCACTGACGTTAAAATTCAGACGTTTATCAGACGTTGGGATTTGGTCACCATACCTTACAGCGTAATGTTGGTAATTTACGTCAATTTGACATCAGGATGTGACGTTTGGAAGATGTTGGATTTTGGTTGCATAACATCACTACTTAAAACCAACAAATTATCAACGTCTATTGATGTTAGAATGGCAAGTTGAACTGACGTTAAAAATCAGATGTTTATCAGACGTTGGGATTTGGTCACCATACCTTACAGCTTAATGTTGGTAATTTACATCAATTTGACATCAGGATGTGACGTTTGGAAGATGTTGGATTTTGGTTGCATAACATCACTACTTAAAACCAACAAATTATCAACGTCTATTGATGTTAGAATGGCAAGTTGCACTGACGTTAAAATTCAGACGTTTATCAGACGTTGGGATTTGGTCACCATACCTTACAGCGTAATGTTGGTAATTTACGTCAATTTGACATCAGGATGTGACGTTTGGAAGATGTTGTATTTTGGTTACATAACATCACTACTTAAAACCAACAAATTATCAACGTCTATTGATGTTAGAATGTCAGGTTGAACTGACGTTAAAATTCAGACGTTTATCAGACGTTGGGATTTGGTCACCATACCTTACAGCTTAATGTTGGTAATTTACATCAATTTGACATCAGGATGTGACGTTTGGTAGATGTTGGATTTTGGTTATGTAACAGCACAAATTAAAACCAACAAATTCTCAACGTCTATTGATGTTAGAATGGCAGGTTGAACTGACGTTAAAATTCAGACGTTTATCAGACGTTGGGATTTGTTCACCATACCTTACAGCTTAATGTTGGTAATTTACGTCAATTTGACATCAAGATGTGACGTTTGGAAGATGTTGTATTTTGGTTACATAACATCACTACTTAAAACCAACAAATTATCAACGTCTATTGATGTTAGAATGGCAGGTTGAACTAACATTAAAATTCAGACGGTAATCAGACGTTGGGATTTGGTCACCATACCTTACAGCTTAATGTTGGTAATTTACGTCAATTTGACATCAGGATGTGACGTTTGGAAGATGTTGTATTTTGGTTACATAACATCACTACTTAAAACCAACAAATTCTCAACGTCTATTGATGTTAGAATGGCAGGTTGAACTGACGTTAAAATTCAGACGTTTATCAGACGTTGGGATTTGTTCACCATACTTTACAGCTTAATGTTGGTAATTTACGTCAATTTGACATCAGGATGTGACGTTTGGAAGATGTTGGATTTTGGTTACGTAACAGCACAAATTAAAACCAACAAATTCTCAACGTCTATTGATGTTAGAATGGCAGGTTGAACTGACATTAAAATTCAGACGTTTATCAGACGTTGGGATTTGTTCACCATACCTTACAGCTTATTGTTGGTAATTTACGTCAATTTGACATCAGGATGTGACGTTTGGAAGATGTTGGATTTTGGTTGAATAACATCACTACTTAAAACCAACAAATTATCAATGTCTATAGATGTTAGAATGGCAAGCTGAACTGACGTTAAAATTCAGACGTTTATCAGATGTTGGGATTTGGTCACCATACCTTACAGCTTAATGTTGGTAATTTACATCAATTTGACATCAGGATGTGACGTTTGGTAGATGTTGGATTTTGGTTATGTAACAGCACAAATTAAAACCAACAAATTCTCAACGTCTATTGATGTTAGAATGGCAGGTTGAACTGACGTTAAAATTCAGACGTTTATCAGACGTTGGGATTTGTTCACCATACCTTACAGCTTAATGTTGGTAATTTACGTCAATTTGACATCAAGATGTGACGTTTGGAAGATGTTGTATTTTGGTTACATAACATCACTACTTAAAACCAACAAATTATCAACGTCTATTGATGTTAGAATGGCAGGTTGAACTAACATTAAAATTCAGACGGTAATCAGATGTTGGGATTTGGTCACCATACCTTACAGCTTAATGCTGGTAATTTATGTCAATTTGATATCAGGATGTGACGTTTGGAAGATGTTGGATTTTGGTTGCATAACATCACTACTTAAACAAACAAATTATCAACGTCTATTGATGTTAGAATGGCAAGTTGAACTGACGTTAAAATTCAGAAGTTTATCAGACGTTGGGATTTGGTCACCATACCTTACAGCTTAATGTTGGTAATTTACGTCAATTTGACATCAGGATGTGACGTTTGGAAGATGTTGTATTTTGGTTACATAACATCACTACTTAAAACCAACAAATTCTCAACGTCTATTGATGTTAGAATGGCAGGTTGAACTGACGTTAAAATTCAGACGTTTATCAGACGTTGGGATTTGTTCACCATACTTTACAGCTTAATGTTGGTAATTTACGTCAATTTGACATCAGGATGTGACGTTTGGAAGATGTTGGATTTTGGTTACGTAACAGCACAAATTAAAACCAACAAATTCTCAACGTCTATTGATGTTAGAATGGCAGGTTGAACTGACGTTAAAATTCAGACGTTTATCAGACGTTGGGATTTGTTCACCATACCTTACAGCTTATTGTTGGTAATTTACGTCAATTTGACATCAGGATGTGACGTTTGGAAGATGTTGGATTTTGGTTGCATAACATCACTACTTAAAACCAACAATTTATCAATGTCTATTGATGTTAGAATGGCAAGTTGAACTGACGTTAAAATTCAGATGTTTATCAGACGTTGGGATTTGGTCACCATACCTTACAGCTTAATGTTGGTAATTTATGTCAATTTGACATCAAGATGTGACGTTTGGAAGATGTTGGATTTTGGTTACATAACATCACTACTTAAAACCAACAAATTATCAACGTCTATTGATGTTAGAATGGCAGGTTGAACTGACGTTAAAATTCAGACGTTGGGATTTGGTCACCATACCTTACAGCTTAATGTTGGTAATTTACGTCAATTTGACATCAGGATGTGACGTTTGGAAGATGTTGTTCTTTGGTTACATAATAGCACAAATTAAAACCAACAAATTATCAATGTCTATTGATGTTAGAATAGCAGTTTGAAATGACGTTAAAATTCAGACGTTTATCAGACGTTGGGATTTGTTCACCATACCTTACAGCTTAATGTTGGTAATTTACGTCAATTTGACATCAAGGTGTGACGTTTGGAAGATGTTGGATTTTGGTTGCATAACATCACTACTTAAAACCAACAAATTATCAACATCTATTGATGTTAGAATGGCAAGTTGCACTGATGTTAAAATTCAGAAGTTTCTCAGACGTTGGGATTTGGTCACCATACCTTACAGCTTATTGTTGGTAATTTACGTCAATTTGACATCAGGATGTGACGTTTGGAAGATGTATTTTGGTTACATAACATCACTACTTAAAACCAACAAATTATCAACGTCTATTGATATTAGAATGGCAGGTTGAACTGATGTTAAAATTCAGACGTTTATCAGACGTTGGGATTTGGTCACCATACCTTACAGCTTAAAGTTGGTAATTTACGTCAATTTGACATCAGGATGTGACGTTTGGAAGATGTTGGATTTTGGTTGCATAACATCACTACTTAAAACCAACAAATTATCAACGTCTATTGATGTTAGAATGGCAGGTTGAACTGACGTTAAAACTCAGACGTTGGGATTTGGTCACCATACCTTACAGCTTAATGTTGGTAATTTACGTCAATTTGACATCAAGATGTGACGTTTGGAAGATGTTGGATTTTGGTTGCATAACATCACTACTTAAAACCAACAAATTATCAACGTCTATTGATGTTAGAATGGCTCTTTGAAGTGACGTTAAAATTCAGACGTTTATCAGACGTTGGGATTTGTTCACCATACCTTACAGCTTAATGTTGGTAATTTACGTCAATTTGACATCAAGGTGTGATGTTTGGAAGATGTTGGATTTTGGTTGCATAACATCACTACTTAAAACCAACAAATTATCAACGTCTATTGATGTTAGAATGGCAAGTTGAACTGACGTTAAAAATCAGATGTTTATCAGACGTTGGGATTTGGTCACCATACCTTACAGCTTAATGTTGGTAATTTACATCAATTTGACATCAGGATGTGACGTTTGGAAGATGTTGGATTTTGGTTGCATAACATCACTACTTAAAACCAACAAATTATCAACGTCTATTGATGTTAGAATGGCAAGTTGCACTGACGTTAAAATTCAGACGTTTATCAGACGTTGGGATTTGGTCACCATACCTTACAGCGTAATGTTGGTAATTTACGTCAATTTGACATCAGGATGTGACGTTTGGAAGATGTTGTATTTTGGTTACATAACATCACTACTTAAAACCAACAAATTATCAACGTCTATTGATGTTAGAATGTCAGGTTGAACTGACGTTAAAATTCAGACGTTTATCAGACGTTGGGATTTGTTCACCATACCTTACAGCTTAATGTTGGTAATTTACGTCAATTTGACATCAGGATGTGACGTTTGGAAGATGTTGGATTTTGGTTACGTAACAGCACAAATTAAAACCAACAAATTCTCAACGTCTATTGATGTTAGAATGGCAGGTTGAACTGACATTAAAATTCAGACGTTTATCAGACGTTGGGATTTGTTCACCATACCTTACAGCTTATTGTTGGTAATTTACGTCAATTTGACATCAGGATGTGACGTTTGGAAGATGTTGGATTTTGGTTGAATAACATCACTACTTAAAACCAACAAATTATCAATGTCTATAGATGTTAGAATGGCAAGCTGAACTGACGTTAAAATTCAGACGTTTATCAGATGTTGGGATTTGGTCACCATACCTTACAGCTTAATGTTGGTAATTTACATCAATTTGACATCAGGATGTGACGTTTGGTAGATGTTGGATTTTGGTTATGTAACAGCACAAATTAAAACCAACAAATTCTCAACGTCTATTGATGTTAGAATGGCAGGTTGAACTGACGTTAAAATTCAGACGTTTATCAGACGTTGGGATTTGTTCACCATACCTTACAGCTTAATGTTGGTAATTTACGTCAATTTGACATCAAGATGTGACGTTTGGAAGATGTTGTATTTTGGTTACATAACATCACTACTTAAAACCAACAAATTATCAACGTCTATTGATGTTAGAATGGCAGGTTGAACTAACATTAAAATTCAGACGGTAATCAGATGTTGGGATTTGGTCACCATACCTTACAGCTTAATGCTGGTAATTTATGTCAATTTGACATCAGGATGTGACGTTTGGAAGATGTTGGATTTTGGTTGCATAACATCACTACTTAAACAAACAAATTATCAACGTCTATTGATGTTAGAATGGCAAGTTGAACTGACGTTAAAATTCAGAAGTTTATCAGACGTTGGGATTTGGTCACCATACCTTACAGCTTAATGTTGGTAATTTACGTCAATTTGACATCAGGATGTGACGTTTGGAAGATGTTGTATTTTGGTTACATAACATCACTACTTAAAACCAACAAATTCTCAACGTCTATTGATGTTAGAATGGCAGGTTGAACTGACGTTAAAATTCAGACGTTTATCAGACGTTGGGATTTGTTCACCATACTTTACAGCTTAATGTTGGTAATTTACGTCAATTTGACATCAGGATGTGACGTTTGGAAGATGTTGGATTTTGGTTATGTAACAGCACAAATTAAAACCAACAAATTCTCAACGTCTATTGATGTTAGAATGGCAGGTTGAACTGACGTTAAAATTCAGACTTTTATCAGACGTTGGGATTTGTTCACCATACCTTACAGCTTATTGTTGGTAATTTACGTCAATTTGACATCAGGATGTGACGTTTGGAAGATGTTGGATTTTGGTTGCATAACATCACTACTTAAAACCAACAATTTATCAACGTCTATTGATGTTAGAATGGCAAGTTGAACTGACGTTAAAATTCAAACGTTTATCAGATGTTGGGATTTGGTCACCATACCTTACAGCTTAATGTTGGTAATTTACGACAATTTGACATCAAGATGTGACGTTTGGAAGATGTTGTATTTTGGTTACATAACATCACTATTTAAAACCAACAAATTCTCAACATCTATTGACGTTAGAATGGCAGGTTGAACTGATGTTAAAATTCAGACGGTAATGAGATGTTGGGATTTGGTCACCATACCTTACAGCTTAATGCTGGTAATTTATGTCAATTTGACATCAGGATGTGACGTTTGGAAGATGTTGGATTTTGGTTGCATAACATCACTACTTAAACCAACAAATTATCAACGTCTATTGATGTTAGAATGGCTCTTTGAAGTGACGTTAAAATTCAGACGTTTATCAGACGTTGGGATTTGTTCACCATACCTTACAGCTTAATGTTGGTAATTTACGTCAATTTGACATCAAGGTGTGATGTTTGGAAGATGTTGGATTTTGGTTGCATAACATCACTACTTAAAACCAACAAATTATCAACGTCTATTGATGTTAGAATGGCAAGTTGAACTGACGTTAAAAATCAGATGTTTATCAGACGTTGGGATTTGGTCACCATACCTTACAGCTTAATGTTGGTAATTTACATCAATTTGACATCAGGATGTGACGTTTGGAAGATGTTGGATTTTGGTTGCATAACATCACTACTTAAAACCAACAAATTATCAACGTCTATTGATGTTAGAATGGCAAGTTGCACTGACGTTAAAATTCAGACGTTTATCAGACGTTGGGATTTGGTCACCATACCTTACAGCGTAATGTTGGTAATTTACGTCAATTTGACATCAGGATGTGACGTTTGGAAGATGTTGTATTTTGGTTACATAACATCACTACTTAAAACCAACAAATTATCAACGTCTATTGATGTTAGAATGTCAGGTTGAACTGACGTTAAAATTCAGACGTTTATCAGACGTTGGGATTTGTTCACCATACCTTACAGCTTAATGTTGGTAATTTACGTCAATTTGACATCAGGATGTGACGTTTGGAAGATGTTGGATTTTGGTTACGTAACAGCACAAATTAAAACCAACAAATTCTCAACGTCTATTGATGTTAGAATGGCAGGTTGAACTGACATTAAAATTCAGACGTTTATCAGACGTTGGGATTTGTTCACCATACCTTACAGCTTATTGTTGGTAATTTACGTCAATTTGACATCAGGATGTGACGTTTGGAAGATGTTGGATTTTGGTTGAATAACATCACTACTTAAAACCAACAAATTATCAATGTCTATAGATGTTAGAATGGCAAGTTGAACTGACGTTAAAATTCAGACGTTTATCAGATGTTGGGATTTGGTCACCATACCTTACAGCTTAATGTTGGTAATTTACATCAATTTGACATCAGGATGTGACGTTTGGTAGATGTTGGATTTTGGTTATGTAACAGCACAAATTAAAACCAACAAATTCTCAACGTCTATTGATGTTAGAATGGCAGGTTGAACTGACGTTAAAATTCAGACGTTTATCAGACGTTGGGATTTGTTCACCATACCTTACAGCTTAATGTTGGTAATTTACGTCAATTTGACATCAAGATGTGACGTTTGGAAGATGTTGTATTTTGGTTACATAACATCACTACTTAAAACCAACAAATTATCAACGTCTATTGATGTTAGAATGGCAGGTTGAACTAACATTAAAATTCAGACGGTAATCAGATGTTGGGATTTGGTCACCATACCTTACAGCTTAATGCTGGTAATTTATGTCAATTTGACATCAGGATGTGACGTTTGGAAGATGTTGGATTTTGGTTGCATAACATCACTACTTAAACCAACAAATTATCAACGTCTATTGATGTTAGAATGGCAAGTTGAACTGACGTTAAAATTCAGAAGTTTATCAGACGTTGGGATTTGGTCACCATACCTTACAGCTTAATGTTGGTAATTTACGTCAATTTGACATCAGGATGTGACGTTTGGAAGATGTTGTATTTTGGTTACATAACATCACTACTTAAAACCAACAAATTCTCAACGTCTATTGATGTTAGAATGGCAGGTTGAACTGACGTTAAAATTCAGACGTTTATCAGACGTTGGGATTTGTTCACCATACTTTACAGCTTAATGTTGGTAATTTACGTCAATTTGACATCAGGATGTGACGTTTGGAAGATGTTGGATTTTGGTTACGTAACAGCACAAATTAAAACCAACAAATTCTCAACGTCTATTGATGTTAGAATGGCAGGTTGAACTGACGTTAAAATTCAGACGTTTATCAGACGTTGGGATTTGTTCACCATACCTTACAGCTTATTGTTGGTAATTTACGTCAATTTGACATCAGGATGTGACGTTTGGAAGATGTTGGATTTTGGTTGCATAACATCACTACTTAAAACCAACAATTTATCAACGTCTATTGATGTTAGAATGGCAAGTTGAACTGACGTTAAAATTCAAACGTTTATCAGATGTTGGGATTTGGTCACCATACCTTACAGCTTAATGTTGGTAATTTACGACAATTTGACATCAAGATGTGACGTTTGGAAGATGTTGTATTTTGGTTACATAACATCACTATTTAAAACCAACAAATTCTCAACATCTATTGACGTTAGAATGGCAGGTTGAACTGATGTTAAAATTCAGACGGTAATGAGATGTTGGGATTTGGTCACCATACCTTACAGCTTAATGCTGGTAATTTATGTCAATTTGACATCAGGATGTGACGTTTGGAAGATGTTGGATTTTGGTTGCATAACATCACTATTTAAACCAACAAATTATCAATGTCTATTGATGTTAGAATGGCAAGTTGAACTGACGTTAAAATTCAGATGTTTATCAGACGTTGGGATTTGGTCACCATACCTTACAGCTTAATGTTGGTAATTTATGTCAATTTGACATCAAGATGTGACGTTTGGAAGATGTTGTATTTTGGTTACATAACATCACTACTTAAAACCAACAAATTCTCAACGTCTATTGACGTTAGAATGGCAGGTTGAACTGATGTTAAAATTCAGACGGTAATGAGATGTTGGGATTTGGTCACCATACCTTACAGCTTAATGCTGGTAATTTATGTCAATTTGACATCAGGATGTGACGTTTGGAAGATGTTGGATTTTGGTTGCATAACATCACTACTTAAACCAACAAATTATCAATGTCTATTGATGTTAGAATGGCAAGTTGAACTGACGTTAAAATTCAGATGTTTATCAGACGTTGGGATTTGGTCACCATACCTTACAGCTTAATGTTGGTAATTTACGTCAATTTGACATCAAGATGTGACGTTTGGAAGATGTTGGATTTTGTTTACATAACATCACTACTTAAAACCAACAAATTATCAATGTCTATTGATGTTAGAATGGCAGGTTGAACTGACGTTAAAATTCAGACGTTGGGATTTGGTCACCATACCTTACAGCTTAATGTTGGTAATTTACGTCAGTTTGACATCAGGATGTGACGTTTGGAAGATGTTGTTCTTTGGTTACATAATAGCACAAATTAAAACCAACAAATTATCAATGTCTATTGATGTTAGAATAGCAGTTTGAAATGACGTTAAAATTCAGACGTTTATCAGACGTTGGGATTTGTTCACCATACCTTACAGCTTAATGTTGGTAATTTACGTCAATTTGACATCAAGGTGTGACGTTTGGAAGATGTTGGATTTTGGTTGCATAACATCACTACTTAAAACCAACAAATTATCAACGTCTATTGATGTTAGAATGGCAAGTTGCACTGACGTTAAAATTCAGACGTTTATCAGACGTTGGGATTTGGTCACCATACCTTACAGCTTATTGTTGGTAATTTACGTCAATTTGACATCAGGATGTGACGTTTGGAAGATGTTGTATTTTGGTTACATAACATCACTACTTAAAACCAACAAATTATCAACGTCTATTGATGTTAGAAAGGCAGGTTGAACTGACGTAAAAATTCAGACGTTTATCAGACGTTGGGATTTGTTCACCATACTTTACAGTTTAATGTTGGTAATTTACGTCAATTTGACATCAGGATGTGACGTTTGGAAGATGTTGGATTTTGGTTACGTAACAGCACAAATTAAAACCAACAAATTCTCAACGTCTATTGATGTTAGAATGGCAGGTTGAACTGACGTTAAAATTCAGACGTTTATCAGACGTTGGGATTTGTTCACCATACCTTACAGCTTATTGTTGGTAATTTACGTCAATTTGACATCAGGATGTGACGTTTGGAAGATGTTGGATTTTGGTTGCATAACATCACTACTTAAAACCAACAAAATATCAACGTCTATTGATGTTAGAATGGCAAGTTGAACTGACGTTAAAATTCAAATGTTTATCAGATGTTGGGATTTGGTCACCATACCTTACAGCTTAATGTTGGTAATTTACGACAATTTGACATCAAGATGTGACGTTTGGAAGATGTTGGATTTTGGTTGCATAACATCACTACTTAAAACCAACAAATTATCAACGTCTATTGATGTTAGAATGGCAAGTTGAACTGACGTTAAAATTCAGACGTTGGGATTTGGTCACCATACCTTACAGCTTAATGTTGGTAATTTACGTCAATTTGACATCAGGATGTGACGTTTGGAAGATGTTGTATTTTGGTTACATAACATCACTACTTAAAACCAACAAATTATCAACGTCTATTGATATTAGAATGGCAGGTTGAACTGACGTTAAAATTCAGACGTTTATCAGACGTTGGGATTTGGTCACCATACCTTACAGCTTAAAGTTGGTAATTTACGTCAATTTGACATCAGGATGTGACGTTTGGAAGATGTTGGATTTTGGTTGCATAACATCACTACTTAAAACCAACAAATTATCAACGTCTATTGATGTTAGAATGGCAGGTTGAAGTGACGTTAAAATTCAGACTTTTATCAGACGTTGGGATTTGTTCACCATACTTTACAGCTTAATGTTGGTAATTTACGTCAATTTGACATCAAGGTGTGACGTTTGGAAGATGTTGGATTTTGGTTGCATAACATCACTACTTAAAACCAACAAATTATCAACGTCTATTGATGTTAGAATGGCAAGTTGAACTGACGTTAAAATTCAGATGTTTATCAGACGTTGGGATTTGGTCACCATACCTTACAGCTTAATGTTGGTAATTTACGTCAATTTGACATCAGGATGTGACGTTTGGAAGATGTTGTATTTTGGTTACATAACATCACTACTTAAAACCAACAAATTATCAACGTCTATTGATATTAGAATGGCAGGTTGAACTGACGTTAAAATTCAGACGTTTATCAGACGTTGGGATTTGGTCACCATACCTTACAGCTTAAAGTTGGTAATTTACGTCAATTTGACATCAGGATGTGACGTTTGGAAGATGTTGGATTTTGGTTGCATAACATCACTACTTAAAACCAACAAATTATCAACGTCTATTGATGTTAGAATGGCAGGTTGAACTGACGTTAAAACTCAGACGTTGGGATTTGGTCACCATACCTTACAGCTTAATTTTGGTAATTTACGTCAATTTGACATCAAGGTGTGACGTTTGGAAGATGTTGGATTTTGGTTGCATAACATCACTACTTAAATCCCACACATTTTCAATGTCTATTGATGTTAGAATGGCAGGTTGAACTGATGTTAAAATTCAGACGTTTATCAGACGTTGGGATTTGGTCACCATGCCTTACAGCTTGATGTTGGTAATTTACGTCAATTTGACATCAAGGTGTGACGTTTGGAAGATGTTGGATTTTGGTTGCATAACATCACTACTTAAAACCAACAAATTATCAACGTCTATTGATGTTAGAATGGCAAGTTGAACTGACGTTAAAATTCAGATGTTTATCAGACGTTGGGATTTGGTCACCATACCTTACAGCTTAATGTTGGTAATTTACGTCAATTTGACATCAGGATGTGACGTTTGGAAGATGTTGGATTTTGGTTGCATAACATCACTACTTAAAACCAACAAATTATCAACGTCTATTGATGTTAGAATGGCAGGTTGAACTGACGTTAAAACTCAGACGTTGGGATTTGGTCACCATACCTTACAGCTTAATTTTGGTAATTTACGTCAATTTGACATCAAGGTGTGACGTTTGGAAGATGTTGGATTTTGGTTGCATAACATCACTACTTAAATCCCACACATTTTCAATGTCTATTGATGTTAGAATGGCAGGTTGAACTGATGTTAAAATTCAGACATTTATCAGACGTTGGGATTTGGTCACCATGCCTTACAGCTTGATGTTGGTAATTTACATCAATGTGACATCAGGATGTGACGTTTGGAAGATGTTGGATTTTGGTTACATAACATCACTACTTAAAACCAACAATCTATCAACGTCTATTGATGTTAGAATGGCAGGTTGAACTGACGTTAAAATTCAGACGTTGGGATTTGGTCACCATACCTTACAGCTTAATGTTGGTAATTTACGTCAATTTGACATCAAGGTGTGACGTTTGGAAGATGTTGGATTTTGGTTGCATAAAATCACTACTTAAAACCAACAAATTATCAACGTCTATTGATGTTAGAATGGCAAGTTGCACTGACGTTAAAATTCAGACGTTTATCAGACGTTGGGATTTGGTCACCATACCTTACAGCTTATTGTTGGTAATTTACGTCAATTTGACATCAGGATGTGACGTTTGGAAGATGTTGGATTTTGGTTGCATAACATCACTACTTAAAACCAACAAATTATCAATGTCTATAGATGTTAGAATGGCAAGTTGAACTGGCGTTAAAATTCAGACGTTTATCAGATGTTGGGATTTGGTCACCATACCTAACAGCTTAATGTTGGTAATTTACGTCAATTTGACATCAAGATGTGACGTTAGGAAGATGTTGTATTTTGGTTACATAACATCACTACTTAAAACCAACAAATTATCAACGTCTATTGATGTTAGAATGGCAGGTTGAACTAATGTTAAAATTCAGACGGTAATCAGATGTTGGGATTTGGTCACCATACCTTACAGCTTAATGCTGGTAATTTATGTCAATTTGACATCAGGATGTGACGTTTGGAAGATGTTGGATTTTGATTGCATAACATCACTACTTAAACCAACAAATTATCAACGTCTATTGATGTTAGAATGGCAAGTTGAACTGACGTTAAAATTCAGATGTTTATCAGACGTTGGGATTTGGTCACCATACCTTACAGCTTAATGTTGGTAATTTACGTCAATTTGACATCAGGATGTGACGTTTGGAAGATGTTGTATTTTGGTTACATAACATCACTACTTAAAACCAACAAATTATCAACGTCTATTGATGTTAGAATGGCAGGTTGAACTGACGTAAAAATTCAGACGTTTATCAGACGTTGGGATTTGTTCACCATACTTTACAGTTTAATGTTGGTAATTTACGTCAATTTGACATCAGGATGTGACGTTTGGAAGATGTTGGAATTTGGTTACGTAACAGCACAAATTAAAACCAACAAATTCTCAACGTCTATTGATGTTAGAATGGCAGGTTGAACTGACGTTAAAATTCAGACGTTTATCAGACGTTGGGATTTGTTCACCATACCTTACAGCTTATTGTTGGTAATTTACGTCAATTTGACATCAGGATGTGACGTTTGGAAGATGTTGGATTTTGGTTGCATAACATCACTACTTAAAACCAACAAATTATCAACGTCTATTGATGTTAGAATGGCAAGTTGAACTGACGTTAAAATTCAAATGTTTATCAGATGTTGGGATTTGGTCACCATACCTTACAGCTTAATGTTGGTAATTTACGACAATTTGACATCAAGATGTGACGTTTGGAAGATGTTGGATTTTGGTTGCATAACATCACTACTTAAAACCAACAAATTATCAACGTCTATTGATGTTAGAATGGCAAGTTGAACTGACGTTAAAATTCAGACGTTGGGATTTGGTCACCATACCTTACAGCTTAATGTTGGTAATTTACGTCAATTTGACATCAGGATGTGACGTTTGGAAGATGTTGTATTTTGGTTACATAACATCACTACTTAAAACCAACAAATTGTCAACGTCTATTGATATTAGAATGGCAGGTTGAACTGACGTTAAAATTCAGACGTTTATCAGACGTTGGGATTTGGTCACCATACCTTACAGCTTAAAGTTGGTAATTTACGTCAATTTGACATCAGGATGTGACGTTTGGAAGATGTTGGATTTTGGTTGCATAACATCACTACTTAAAACCAACAAATTATCAACGTCTATTGATGTTAGAATGGCAGGTTGAAGTGACGTTAAAATTCAGACTTTTATCAGACGTTGGGATTTGTTCACCATACTTTACAGCTTAATGTTGGTAATTTACGTCAATTTGACATCAAGGTGTGACGTTTGGAAGATGTTGGATTTTGGTTGCATAACATCACTACTTAAAACCAACAAATTATCAACGTCTATTGATGTTAGAATGGCAAGTTGAACTGACGTTAAAATTCAGATGTTTATCAGACGTTGGGATTTGGTCACCATACCTTACAGCTTAATGTTGGTAATTTACGTCAATTTGACATCAGGATGTGATGTTTGGAAGATGTTGGATTTTGGTTGCATAACATCACTACTTAAAACCAACAAATTATCAACGTCTATTGATGTTAGAATGGCAGGTTGAACTGACGTTAAAATTCAGACGTTGGGATTTGGTCACCATACCTTACAGCTTAATGTTGGTAATTTACGTCAATTTGACATCAGGATGTGACGTTTGGAAGATGTATTTTGGTTACATAACATCACTACTTAAAACCAACAAATTATCAACGTCTATTGATATTAGAATGGCAGGTTGAACTGATGTTAAAATTTAGACGTTTATCAGACGTTGGGATTTGGTCACCATACCTTACAGCTTAAAGTTGGTAATTTACGTCAATTTGACATCAGGATGTGACGTTTGGAAGATGTTGGATTTTGGTTGCATAACATCACTACTTAAAACCAACAAATTATCAACGTCTATTGATGTTAGAATGGCAGGTTGAACTGACGTTAAAACTCAGACGTTGGGATTTGGTCACCATACCTTACAGCTTAATGTTGGTAATTTACATCAATTTGACATCAGGATGTGACGTTTGGTAGATGTTGGATTTTGGTTATGTAACAGCACAAATCAAAACCAACAAATTCTCAACGTCTATTGATGTTAGAATGGCAGGTTGAACTGACGTTAAAATTCAGACGTTTATCAGACGTTGGGATTTGTTCACCATACCTTACAGCTTAATGTTGGTAATTTACGTCAATTTGACATCAAGATGTGACGTTTGGAAGATGTTGTATTTTGGTTACATAACATCACTACTTAAAACCAACAAATTATCAACGTCTATTGATGTTAGAATGGCAGGTTGAACTAACATTAAAATTCAGACGGTAATCAGATGTTGGGATTTGGTCACCATACCTTACAGCTTAATGCTGGTAATTTATGTCAATTTGACATCAGGATGTGACGTTTGGAAGATGTTGGATTTTGGTTGCATAACATCACTACTTAAACCAACAAATTATCAACGTCTATTGATGTTAGAATGGCAAGTTGAACTGACGTTAAAATTCAGAAGTTTATCAGATGTTGGGATTTGGTCACCATACCTTACAGCTTAATGTTGGTAATTTACGTCAATTTGACATCAGGATGTGACGTTTGGAAGATGTTGTATTTTGGTTACATAACATCACTACTTAAAACCAACAAATTCTCAACGTCTATTGATGTTAAAATGGCAGGTTGAACTGACGTTAAAATTCAGACGTTTATCAGACGTTGGGATTTGTTCACCATACTTTACAGCTTAATGTTGGTAATTTACGTCAATTTGACATCAGGATGTGACGTTTGGAAGATGTTGGATTTTGGTTACGTAACAGCACAAATTAAAACCAACAAATTCTCAACGTCTATTGATGTTAGAATGGCAGGTTGAACTGACGTTAAAATTCAGACGTTTATCAGACGTTGGGATTTGTTCACCATACCTTACAGCTTATTGTTGGTAATTTACGTCAATTTGACATCAGGATGTGACGTTTGGAAGATGTTGGATTTTGGTTGCATAACATCACTACTTAAAACCAACAATTTATCAACGTCTATTGATGTTAGAATGGCAAGTTGAACTGACGTTAAAATTCAAACGTTTATCAGATGTTGGGATTTGGTCACCATACCTTACAGCTTAATGTTGGTAATTTACGACAATTTGACATCAAGATGTGACGTTTGGAAGATGTTGTATTTTGGTTACATAACATCACTA
Source organism: Hoplias malabaricus (assembly GCF_029633855.1). Taxonomy (NCBI): domain Eukaryota; kingdom Metazoa; phylum Chordata; class Actinopteri; order Characiformes; family Erythrinidae; genus Hoplias; species Hoplias malabaricus. The sequence goes on from NC_089820.1 coordinate 41,105,897, forward strand.
TTTAAAACCAACAAATTCTCAACATCTATTGACGTTAGAATGGCAGGTTGAACTGATGTTAAAATTCAGACGGTAATGAGATGTTGGGATTTGGTCACCATACCTTACAGCTTAATGCTGGTAATTTATGTCAATTTGACATCAGGATGTGACGTTTGGAAGATGTTGGATTTTGGTTGCATAACATCACTACTTAAACCAACAAATTATCAATGTCTATTAATGTTAGAATGGCAAGTTGAACTGACGTTAAAATTCAGATGTTTATCAGACGTTGGGATTTGGTCACCATACCTTACAGCTTAATGTTGGTAATTTATGTCAATTTGACATCAAGATGTGACGTTTGGAAGATGTTGTATTTTGGTTACATAACATCACTACTTAAAACCAACAAATTCTCAACGTCTATTGACGTTAGAATGGCAGTTTGAACTGATGTTAAAATTCAGACGGTAATGAGATGTTGGGATTTGGTCACCATACCTTACAGCTTAATGCTGGTAATTTATGTCAATTTGACATCAGGATGTGACGTTTGGAAGATGTTGGATTTTGGTTGCATAACATCACTACTTAAACCAACAAATTATCAATGTCTATTGATGTTAGAATGGCAAGTTGAACTGACGTTAAAATTCAGATGTTTATCAGACGTTGGGATTTGGTCACCATACCTTACAGCTTAATGTTGGTAATTTACGTCAATTTGACATCAAGATGTGACGTTTGGAAGATGTTGGATTTTGTTTACATAACATCACTACTTAAAACCAACAAATTATCAACGTCTATTGATGTTAGAATGGCAGGTTGAACTGACGTTAAAATTCAGACGTTGGGATTTGGTCACCATACCTTACAGCTTAATGTTGGTAATTTATGTCAGTTTGACATCAGGATGTGACGTTTGGAAGATGTTGTTCTTTGGTTACATAATAGCACAAACTAAAACCAACAAATTATCAATGTCTATTGATGTTAGAATAGCAGTTTGAAATGACGTTAAAATTCAGACGTTTATCAGACGTTGGGATTTGTTCACCATACCTTACAGCTTAATGTTGGTAATTTACGTCAATTTGACATCAAGGTGTGACGTTTGGAAGATGTTGGATTTTGGTTGCATAACATCACTACTTAAAACCAACAAATTATCAACGTCTATTGATGTTAGAATGGCAAGTTGCACTGACGTTAAAATTCAGACGTTTATCAGACGTTGGGATTTGGTCACCATACCTTACAGCTTATTGTTGGTAATTTACGTCAATTTGACACCAGGATGTGACGTTTGGAAGATGTTGGATTTTGGTTGCATAACATCACTACTTAAAACCAACAAATTATCAATGTCTATAGATGTTAGAATGGCAAGTTGAACTGGCGTTAAAATTCAGACGTTTATCAGATGTTGGGATTTGGTCACCATACCTAACAGCTTAATGTTGGTAATTTACGTCAATTTGACATCAAGATGTGACGTTAGGAAGATGTTGTATTTTGGTTACATAACATCACTACTTAAAACCAACAAATTATCAACGTCTATTGATGTTAGAATGGCAGGTTGAACTAATCTTAAAATTCAGACGGTAATCAGATGTTGGGATTTGGTCACCATACCTTACAGCTTAATGCTGGTAATTTATGTCAATTTGACATCAGGATGTGACGTTTGGAAGATGTTGGATTTTGATTGCATAACATCACTACTTAAACCAACAAATTATCAACGTCTATTGATGTTAGAATGGCAAGTTGAACTGACGTTAAAATTCAGATGTTTTTCAGACGTTGGGATTTGGTCACCATACCTTACAGCTTAATGTTGGTAATTTACGTCAATTTGACATCAGGATGTGACGTTTGGAAGATGTTGTATTTTGGTTACATAACATCACTACTTAAAACCAACAAATTATCAACGTCTATTGATGTTAGAATGGCAGGTTGAACTGACGTAAAAATTCAGACGTTTATCAGACGTTGGGATTTGTTCACCATACTTTACAGTTTAATGTTGGTAATTTACGTCAATTTGACATCAGGATGTGACGTTTGGAAGATGTTGGATTTTGGTTACGTAACAGCACAAATTAAAACCAACAAATTCTCAACGTCTATTGATGTTAGAATGGCAGGTTGAACTGACGTTAAAATTCAGACGTTTATCAGACGTTGGGATTTGTTCACCATACCTTACAGCTTATTGTTGGTAATTTACGTCAATTTGACATCAGGATGTGACGTTTGGAAGATGTTGGATTTTGGTTGCATAACATCACTACTTAAAACCAACAAATTATCAACGTCTATTGATGTTAGAATGGCAAGTTGAACTGACGTTAAAATTCAAATGTTTATCAGATGTTGGGATTTGGTCACCATACCTTACAGCTTAATGTTGGTAATTTACGACAATTTGACATCAAGATGTGACGTTTGGAAGATGTTGGATTTTGGTTGCATAACATCACTACTTAAAACCAACAAATTATCAACGTCTATTGATGTTAGAATGGCAAGTTGAACTGACGTTAAAATTCAGACGTTGGGATTTGGTCACCATACCTTACAGCTTAATGTTGGTAATTTACGTCAATTTGACATCAGGATGTGACGTTTGGAAGATGTTGTATTTTGGTTACATAACATCACTACTTAAAACCAACAAATTATCAACGTCTATTGATATTAGAATGGCAGGTTGAACTGACGTTAAAATTCAGACGTTTATCAGACGTTGGGATTTGGTCACCATACCTTACAGCTTAAAGTTGGTAATTTACGTCAATTTGACATCAGGATGTGACGTTTGGAAGATGTTGGATTTTGGTTGCATAACATCACTACTTAAAACCAACAAATTATCAACGTCTATTGATGTTAGAATGGCAGGTTGAACTGACGTTAAAACTCAGACGTTGGGATTTGGTCACCATACCTTACAGCTTAATGTTGGTAATTTACATCAATTTGACATCAGGATGTGACGTTTGGTAGATGTTGGATTTTGGTTATGTAACAGCACAAATCAAAACCAACAAATTCTCAACGTCTATTGATGTTAGAATGGCAGGTTGAACTGACGTTAAAATTCAGACGTTTATCAGACGTTGGGATTTGTTCACCATACCTTACAGCTTAATGTTGGTAATTTACGTCAATTTGACATCAAGATGTGACGTTTGGAAGATGTTGTATTTTGGTTACATAACATCACTACTTAAAACCAACAAATTATCAACGTCTATTGATGTTAGAATGGCAGGTTGAACTAACATTAAAATTCAGACGGTAATCAGATGTTGGGATTTGGTCACCATACCTTACAGCTTAATGCTGGTAATTTATGTCAATTTGACATCAGGATGTGACGTTTGGAAGATGTTGGATTTTGGTTGCATAACATCACTACTTAAACCAACAAATTATCAACGTCTATTGATGTTAGAATGGCAAGTTGAACTGACGTTAAAATTCAGAAGTTTATCAGATGTTGGGATTTGGTCACCATACCTTACAGCTTAATGTTGGTAATTTACGTCAATTTGACATCAGGATGTGACGTTTGGAAGATGTTGTATTTTGGTTACATAACATCACTACTTAAAACCAACAAATTCTCAACGTCTATTGATGTTAAAATGGCAGGTTGAACTGACGTTAAAATTCAGACGTTTATCAGACGTTGGGATTTGTTCACCATACTTTACAGCTTAATGTTGGTAATTTACGTCAATTTGACATCAGGATGTGACGTTTGGAAGATGTTGGATTTTGGTTACGTAACAGCACAAATTAAAACCAACAAATTCTCAACGTCTATTGATGTTAGAATGGCAGGTTGAACTGACGTTAAAATTCAGACGTTTATCAGACGTTGGGATTTGTTCACCATACCTTACAGCTTATTGTTGGTAATTTACGTCAATTTGACATCAGGATGTGACGTTTGGAAGATGTTGGATTTTGGTTGCATAACATCACTACTTAAAACCAACAATTTATCAACGTCTATTGATGTTAGAATGGCAAGTTGAACTGACGTTAAAATTCAAACGTTTATCAGATGTTGGGATTTGGTCACCATACCTTACAGCTTAATGTTGGTAATTTACGACAATTTGACATCAAGATGTGACGTTTGGAAGATGTTGTATTTTGGTTACATAACATCACTATTTAAAACCAACAAATTCTCAACATCTATTGACGTTAGAATGGCAGGTTGAACTGATGTTAAAATTCAGACGGTAATGAGATGTTGGGATTTGGTCACCATACCTTACAGCTTAATGCTGGTAATTTATGTCAATTTGACATCAGGATGTGACGTTTGGAAGATGTTGGATTTTGGTTGCATAACATCACTACTTAAACCAACAAATTATCAATGTCTATTAATGTTAGAATGGCAAGTTGAACTGACGTTAAAATTCAGATGTTTATCAGACGTTGGGATTTGGTCACCATACCTTACAGCTTAATGTTGGTAATTTATGTCAATTTGACATCAAGATGTGACGTTTGGAAGATGTTGTATTTTGGTTACATAACATCACTACTTAAAACCAACAAATTCTCAACGTCTATTGACGTTAGAATGGCAGTTTGAACTGATGTTAAAATTCAGACGGTAATGAGATGTTGGGATTTGGTCACCATACCTTACAGCTTAATGCTGGTAATTTATGTCAATTTGACATCAGGATGTGACGTTTGGAAGATGTTGGATTTTGGTTGCATAACATCACTACTTAAACCAACAAATTATCAATGTCTATTGATGTTAGAATGGCAAGTTGAACTGACGTTAAAATTCAGATGTTTATCAGACGTTGGGATTTGGTCACCATACCTTACAGCTTAATGTTGGTAATTTACGTCAATTTGACATCAAGATGTGACGTTTGGAAGATGTTGGATTTTGTTTACATAACATCACTACTTAAAACCAACAAATTATCAACGTCTATTGATGTTAGAATGGCAGGTTGAACTGACGTTAAAATTCAGACGTTGGGATTTGGTCACCATACCTTACAGCTTAATGTTGGTAATTTATGTCAGTTTGACATCAGGATGTGACGTTTGGAAGATGTTGTTCTTTGGTTACATAATAGCACAAACTAAAACCAACAAATTATCAATGTCTATTGATGTTAGAATAGCAGTTTGAAATGACGTTAAAATTCAGACGTTTATCAGACGTTGGGATTTGTTCACCATACCTTACAGCTTAATGTTGGTAATTTACGTCAATTTGACATCAAGGTGTGACGTTTGGAAGATGTTGGATTTTGGTTGCATAACATCACTACTTAAAACCAACAAATTATCAACGTCTATTGATGTTAGAATGGCAAGTTGCACTGACGTTAAAATTCAGACGTTTATCAGACGTTGGGATTTGGTCACCATACCTTACAGCTTATTGTTGGTAATTTACGTCAATTTGACATCAGGATGTGACGTTTGGAAGATGTTGGATTTTGGTTGCATAACATCACTACTTAAAACCAACAAATTATCAATGTCTATAGATGTTAGAATGGCAAGTTGAACTGGCGTTAAAATTCAGACGTTTATCAGATGTTGGGATTTGGTCACCATACCTAACAGCTTAATGTTGGTAATTTACGTCAATTTGACATCAAGATGTGACGTTAGGAAGATGTTGTATTTTGGTTACATAACATCACTACTTAAAACCAACAAATTATCAACGTCTATTGATGTTAGAATGGCAGGTTGAACTAATCTTAAAATTCAGACGGTAATCAGATGTTGGGATTTGGTCACCATACCTTACAGCTTAATGCTGGTAATTTATGTCAATTTGACATCAGGATGTGACGTTTGGAAGATGTTGGATTTTGATTGCATAACATCACTACTTAAACCAACAAATTATCAACGTCTATTGATGTTAGAATGGCAAGTTGAACTGACGTTAAAATTCAGATGTTTTTCAGACGTTGGGATTTGGTCACCATACCTTACAGCTTAATGTTGGTAATTTACGTCAATTTGACATCAGGATGTGACGTTTGGAAGATGTTGTATTTTGGTTACATAACATCACTACTTAAAACCAACAAATTATCAACGTCTATTGATGTTAGAATGGCAGGTTGAACTGACGTAAAAATTCAGACGTTTATCAGACGTTGGGATTTGTTCACCATACTTTACAGTTTAATGTTGGTAATTTACGTCAATTTGACATCAGGATGTGACGTTTGGAAGATGTTGGATTTTGGTTACGTAACAGCACAAATTAAAACCAACAAATTCTCAACGTCTATTGATGTTAGAATGGCAGGTTGAACTGACGTTAAAATTCAGACGTTTATCAGACGTTGGGATTTGTTCACCATACCTTACAGCTTATTGTTGGTAATTTACGTCAATTTGACATCAGGATGTGACGTTTGGAAGATGTTGGATTTTGGTTGCATAACATCACTACTTAAAACCAACAAATTATCAACGTCTATTGATGTTAGAATGGCAAGTTGAACTGACGTTAAAATTCAAATGTTTATCAGATGTTGGGATTTGGTCACCATACCTTACAGCTTAATGTTGGTAATTTACGACAATTTGACATCAAGATGTGACGTTTGGAAGATGTTGGATTTTGGTTGCATAACATCACTACTTAAAACCAACAAATTATCAACGTCTATTGATGTTAGAATGGCAAGTTGAACTGACGTTAAAATTCAGACGTTGGGATTTGGTCACCATACCTTACAGCTTAATGTTGGTAATTTACGTCAATTTGACATCAGGATGTGACGTTTGGAAGATGTTGTATTTTGGTTACATAACATCACTACTTAAAACCAACAAATTATCAACGTCTATTGATATTAGAATGGCAGGTTGAACTGACGTTAAAATTCAGACGTTTATCAGACGTTGGGATTTGGTCACCATACCTTACAGCTTAAAGTTGGTAATTTACGTCAATTTGACATCAGGATGTGACGTTTGGAAGATGTTGGATTTTGGTTGCATAACATCACTACTTAAAACCAACAAATTATCAACGTCTATTGATGTTAGAATGGCAGGTTGAAGTGACGTTAAAATTCAGACTTTTATCAGACGTTGGGATTTGTTCACCATACTTTACAGCTTAATGTTGGTAATTTACGTCAATTTGACATCAAGGTGTGACGTTTGGAAGATGTTGGATTTTGGTTGCATAACATCACTACTTAAAACCAACAAATTATCAACGTCTATTGATGTTAGAATGGCAAGTTGAACTGACGTTAAAATTCAGATGTTTATCAGACGTTGGGATTTGGTCACCATACCTTACAGCTTAATGTTGGTAATTTACGTCAATTTGACATCAGGATGTGATGTTTGGAAGATGTTGGATTTTGGTTGCATAACATCACTACTTAAAACCAACAAATTATCAACGTCTATTGATGTTAGAATGGCAGGTTGAACTGACGTTAAAATTCAGACGTTGGGATTTGGTCACCATACCTTACAGCTTAATGTTGGTAATTTACGTCAATTTGACATCAGGATGTGACGTTTGGAAGATGTTGTATTTTGGTTACATAACATCACTACTTAAAACCAACAAATTCTCAACGTCTATTGATGTTAAAATGGCAGGTTGAACTGACGTTAAAATTCAGACGTTTATCAGACGTTGGGATTTGTTCACCATACTTTACAGCTTAATGTTGGTAATTTACGTCAATTTGACATCAGGATGTGACGTTTGGAAGATGTTGGATTTTGGTTACGTAACAGCACAAATTAAAACCAACAAATTCTCAACGTCTATTGATGTTAGAATGGCAGGTTGAACTGACGTTAAAATTCAGACGTTTATCAGACGTTGGGATTTGTTCACCATACCTTACAGCTTATTGTTGGTAATTTACGTCAATTTGACATCAGGATGTGACGTTTGGAAGATGTTGGATTTTGGTTGCATAACATCACTACTTAAAACCAACAATTTATCAACGTCTATTGATGTTAGAATGGCAAGTTGAACTGACGTTAAAATTCAAACGTTTATCAGATGTTGGGATTTGGTCACCATACCTTACAGCTTAATGTTGGTAATTTACGACAATTTGACATCAAGATGTGACGTTTGGAAGATGTTGTATTTTGGTTACATAACATCACTATTTAAAACCAACAAATTCTCAACATCTATTGACGTTAGAATGGCAGGTTGAACTGATGTTAAAATTCAGACGGTAATGAGATGTTGGGATTTGGTCACCATACCTTACAGCTTAATGCTGGTAATTTATGTCAATTTGACATCAGGATGTGACGTTTGGAAGATGTTGGATTTTGGTTGCATAACATCACTACTTAAACCAACAAATTATCAATGTCTATTAATGTTAGAATGGCAAGTTGAACTGACGTTAAAATTCAGATGTTTATCAGACGTTGGGATTTGGTCACCATACCTTACAGCTTAATGTTGGTAATTTATGTCAATTTGACATCAAGATGTGACGTTTGGAAGATGTTGTATTTTGGTTACATAACATCACTACTTAAAACCAACAAATTCTCAACGTCTATTGACGTTAGAATGGCAGTTTGAACTGATGTTAAAATTCAGACGGTAATGAGATGTTGGGATTTGGTCACCATACCTTACAGCTTAATGCTGGTAATTTATGTCAATTTGACATCAGGATGTGACGTTTGGAAGATGTTGGATTTTGGTTGCATAACATCACTACTTAAACCAACAAATTATCAATGTCTATTGATGTTAGAATGGCAAGTTGAACTGACGTTAAAATTCAGATGTTTATCAGACGTTGGGATTTGGTCACCATACCTTACAGCTTAATGTTGGTAATTTACGTCAATTTGACATCAAGATGTGACGTTTGGAAGATGTTGGATTTTGTTTACATAACATCACTACTTAAAACCAACAAATTATCAACGTCTATTGATGTTAGAATGGCAGGTTGAACTGACGTTAAAATTCAGACGTTGGGATTTGGTCACCATACCTTACAGCTTAATGTTGGTAATTTATGTCAGTTTGACATCAGGATGTGACGTTTGGAAGATGTTGTTCTTTGGTTACATAATAGCACAAACTAAAACCAACAAATTATCAATGTCTATTGATGTTAGAATAGCAGTTTGAAATGACGTTAAAATTCAGACGTTTATCAGACGTTGGGATTTGTTCACCATACCTTACAGCTTAATGTTGGTAATTTACGTCAATTTGACATCAAGGTGTGACGTTTGGAAGATGTTGGATTTTGGTTGCATAACATCACTACTTAAAACCAACAAATTATCAACGTCTATTGATGTTAGAATGGCAAGTTGCACTGACGTTAAAATTCAGACGTTTATCAGACGTTGGGATTTGGTCACCATACCTTACAGCTTATTGTTGGTAATTTACGTCAATTTGACATCAGGATGTGACGTTTGGAAGATGTTGGATTTTGGTTGCATAACATCACTACTTAAAACCAACAAATTATCAATGTCTATAGATGTTAGAATGGCAAGTTGAACTGGCGTTAAAATTCAGACGTTTATCAGATGTTGGGATTTGGTCACCATACCTAACAGCTTAATGTTGGTAATTTACGTCAATTTGACATCAAGATGTGACGTTAGGAAGATGTTGTATTTTGGTTACATAACATCACTACTTAAAACCAACAAATTATCAACGTCTATTGATGTTAGAATGGCAGGTTGAACTAATCTTAAAATTCAGACGGTAATCAGATGTTGGGATTTGGTCACCATACCTTACAGCTTAATGCTGGTAATTTATGTCAATTTGACATCAGGATGTGACGTTTGGAAGATGTTGGATTTTGATTGCATAACATCACTACTTAAACCAACAAATTATCAACGTCTATTGATGTTAGAATGGCAAGTTGAACTGACGTTAAAATTCAGATGTTTTTCAGACGTTGGGATTTGGTCACCATACCTTACAGCTTAATGTTGGTAATTTACGTCAATTTGACATCAGGATGTGACGTTTGGAAGATGTTGTATTTTGGTTACATAACATCACTACTTAAAACCAACAAATTATCAACGTCTATTGATGTTAGAATGGCAGGTTGAACTGACGTAAAAATTCAGACGTTTATCAGACGTTGGGATTTGTTCACCATACTTTACAGTTTAATGTTGGTAATTTACGTCAATTTGACATCAGGATGTGACGTTTGGAAGATGTTGGATTTTGGTTACGTAACAGCACAAATTAAAACCAACAAATTCTCAACGTCTATTGATGTTAGAATGGCAGGTTGAACTGACGTTAAAATTCAGACGTTTATCAGACGTTGGGATTTGTTCACCATACCTTACAGCTTATTGTTGGTAATTTACGTCAATTTGACATCAGGATGTGACGTTTGGAAGATGTTGGATTTTGGTTGCATAACATCACTACTTAAAACCAACAAATTATCAACGTCTATTGATGTTAGAATGGCAAGTTGAACTGACGTTAAAATTCAAATGTTTATCAGATGTTGGGATTTGGTCACCATACCTTACAGCTTAATGTTGGTAATTTACGACAATTTGACATCAAGATGTGACGTTTGGAAGATGTTGGATTTTGGTTGCATAACATCACTACTTAAAACCAACAAATTATCAACGTCTATTGATGTTAGAATGGCAAGTTGAACTGACGTTAAAATTCAGACGTTGGGATTTGGTCACCATACCTTACAGCTTAATGTTGGTAATTTACGTCAATTTGACATCAGGATGTGACGTTTGGAAGATGTTGTATTTTGGTTACATAACATCACTACTTAAAACCAACAAATTATCAACGTCTATTGATATTAGAATGGCAGGTTGAACTGACGTTAAAATTCAGACGTTTATCAGACGTTGGGATTTGGTCACCATACCTTACAGCTTAAAGTTGGTAATTTACGTCAATTTGACATCAGGATGTGACGTTTGGAAGATGTTGGATTTTGGTTGCATAACATCACTACTTAAAACCAACAAATTATCAACGTCTATTGATGTTAGAATGGCAGGTTGAACTGACGTTAAAACTCAGACGTTGGGATTTGGTCACCATACCTTACAGCTTAATGTTGGTAATTTACATCAATTTGACATCAGGATGTGACGTTTGGTAGATGTTGGATTTTGGTTATGTAACAGCACAAATCAAAACCAACAAATTCTCAACGTCTATTGATGTTAGAATGGCAGGTTGAACTGACGTTAAAATTCAGACGTTTATCAGACGTTGGGATTTGTTCACCATACCTTACAGCTTAATGTTGGTAATTTACGTCAATTTGACATCAAGATGTGACGTTTGGAAGATGTTGTATTTTGGTTACATAACATCACTACTTAAAACCAACAAATTATCAACGTCTATTGATGTTAGAATGGCAGGTTGAACTAACATTAAAATTCAGACGGTAATCAGATGTTGGGATTTGGTCACCATACCTTACAGCTTAATGCTGGTAATTTATGTCAATTTGACATCAGGATGTGACGTTTGGAAGATGTTGGATTTTGGTTGCATAACATCACTACTTAAACCAACAAATTATCAACGTCTATTGATGTTAGAATGGCAAGTTGAACTGACGTTAAAATTCAGAAGTTTATCAGATGTTGGGATTTGGTCACCATACCTTACAGCTTAATGTTGGTAATTTACGTCAATTTGACATCAGGATGTGACGTTTGGAAGATGTTGTATTTTGGTTACATAACATCACTACTTAAAACCAACAAATTCTCAACGTCTATTGATGTTAAAATGGCAGGTTGAACTGACGTTAAAATTCAGACGTTTATCAGACGTTGGGATTTGTTCACCATACTTTACAGCTTAATGTTGGTAATTTACGTCAATTTGACATCAGGATGTGACGTTTGGAAGATGTTGGATTTTGGTTACGTAACAGCACAAATTAAAACCAACAAATTCTCAACGTCTATTGATGTTAGAATGGCAGGTTGAACTGACGTTAAAATTCAGACGTTTATCAGACGTTGGGATTTGTTCACCATACCTTACAGCTTATTGTTGGTAATTTACGTCAATTTGACATCAGGATGTGACGTTTGGAAGATGTTGGATTTTGGTTGCATAACATCACTACTTAAAACCAACAATTTATCAACGTCTATTGATGTTAGAATGGCAAGTTGAACTGACGTTAAAATTCAAACGTTTATCAGATGTTGGGATTTGGTCACCATACCTTACAGCTTAATGTTGGTAATTTACGACAATTTGACATCAAGATGTGACGTTTGGAAGATGTTGTATTTTGGTTACATAACATCACTATTTAAAACCAACAAATTCTCAACATCTATTGACGTTAGAATGGCAGGTTGAACTGATGTTAAAATTCAGACGGTAATGAGATGTTGGGATTTGGTCACCATACCTTACAGCTTAATGCTGGTAATTTATGTCAATTTGACATCAGGATGTGACGTTTGGAAGATGTTGGATTTTGGTTGCATAACATCACTACTTAAACCAACAAATTATCAATGTCTATTAATGTTAGAATGGCAAGTTGAACTGACGTTAAAATTCAGATGTTTATCAGACGTTGGGATTTGGTCACCATACCTTACAGCTTAATGTTGGTAATTTATGTCAATTTGACATCAAGATGTGACGTTTGGAAGATGTTGTATTTTGGTTACATAACATCACTACTTAAAACCAACAAATTCTCAACGTCTATTGACGTTAGAATGGCAGTTTGAACTGATGTTAAAATTCAGACGGTAATGAGATGTTGGGATTTGGTCACCATACCTTACAGCTTAATGCTGGTAATTTATGTCAATTTGACATCAGGATGTGACGTTTGGAAGATGTTGGATTTTGGTTGCATAACATCACTACTTAAACCAACAAATTATCAATGTCTATTGATGTTAGAATGGCAAGTTGAACTGACGTTAAAATTCAGATGTTTATCAGACGTTGGGATTTGGTCACCATACCTTACAGCTTAATGTTGGTAATTTACGTCAATTTGACATCAAGATGTGACGTTTGGAAGATGTTGGATTTTGTTTACATAACATCACTACTTAAAACCAACAAATTATCAACGTCTATTGATGTTAGAATGGCAGGTTGAACTGACGTTAAAATTCAGACGTTGGGATTTGGTCACCATACCTTACAGCTTAATGTTGGTAATTTATGTCAGTTTGACATCAGGATGTGACGTTTGGAAGATGTTGTTCTTTGGTTACATAATAGCACAAACTAAAACCAACAAATTATCAATGTCTATTGATGTTAGAATAGCAGTTTGAAATGACGTTAAAATTCAGACGTTTATCAGACGTTGGGATTTGTTCACCATACCTTACAGCTTAATGTTGGTAATTTACGTCAATTTGACATCAAGGTGTGACGTTTGGAAGATGTTGGATTTTGGTTGCATAACATCACTACTTAAAACCAACAAATTATCAACGTCTATTGATGTTAGAATGGCAAGTTGCACTGACGTTAAAATTCAGACGTTTATCAGACGTTGGGATTTGGTCACCATACCTTACAGCTTATTGTTGGTAATTTACGTCAATTTGACATCAGGATGTGACGTTTGGAAGATGTTGGATTTTGGTTGCATAACATCACTACTTAAAACCAACAAATTATCAATGTCTATAGATGTTAGAATGGCAAGTTGAACTGGCGTTAAAATTCAGACGTTTATCAGATGTTGGGATTTGGTCACCATACCTAACAGCTTAATGTTGGTAATTTACGTCAATTTGACATCAAGATGTGACGTTAGGAAGATGTTGTATTTTGGTTACATAACATCACTACTTAAAACCAACAAATTATCAACGTCTATTGATGTTAGAATGGCAGGTTGAACTAATCTTAAAATTCAGACGGTAATCAGATGTTGGGATTTGGTCACCATACCTTACAGCTTAATGCTGGTAATTTATGTCAATTTGACATCAGGATGTGACGTTTGGAAGATGTTGGATTTTGATTGCATAACATCACTACTTAAACCAACAAATTATCAACGTCTATTGATGTTAGAATGGCAAGTTGAACTGACGTTAAAATTCAGATGTTTTTCAGACGTTGGGATTTGGTCACCATACCTTACAGCTTAATGTTGGTAATTTACGTCAATTTGACATCAGGATGTGACGTTTGGAAGATGTTGTATTTTGGTTACATAACATCACTACTTAAAACCAACAAATTATCAACGTCTATTGATGTTAGAATGGCAGGTTGAACTGACGTAAAAATTCAGACGTTTATCAGACGTTGGGATTTGTTCACCATACTTTACAGTTTAATGTTGGTAATTTACGTCAATTTGACATCAGGATGTGACGTTTGGAAGATGTTGGATTTTGGTTACGTAACAGCACAAATTAAAACCAACAAATTCTCAACGTCTATTGATGTTAGAATGGCAGGTTGAACTGACGTTAAAATTCAGACGTTTATCAGACGTTGGGATTTGTTCACCATACCTTACAGCTTATTGTTGGTAATTTACGTCAATTTGACATCAGGATGTGACGTTTGGAAGATGTTGGATTTTGGTTGCATAACATCACTACTTAAAACCAACAAATTATCAACGTCTATTGATGTTAGAATGGCAAGTTGAACTGACGTTAAAATTCAAATGTTTATCAGATGTTGGGATTTGGTCACCATACCTTACAGCTTAATGTTGGTAATTTACGACAATTTGACATCAAGATGTGACGTTTGGAAGATGTTGGATTTTGGTTGCATAACATCACTACTTAAAACCAACAAATTATCAACGTCTATTGATGTTAGAATGGCAAGTTGAACTGACGTTAAAATTCAGACGTTGGGATTTGGTCACCATACCTTACAGCTTAATGTTGGTAATTTACGTCAATTTGACATCAGGATGTGACGTTTGGAAGATGTTGTATTTTGGTTACATAACATCACTACTTAAAACCAACAAATTATCAACGTCTATTGATATTAGAATGGCAGGTTGAACTGACGTTAAAATTCAGACGTTTATCAGACGTTGGGATTTGGTCACCATACCTTACAGCTTAAAGTTGGTAATTTACGTCAATTTGACATCAGGATGTGACGTTTGGAAGATGTTGGATTTTGGTTGCATAACATCACTACTTAAAACCAACAAATTATCAACGTCTATTGATGTTAGAATGGCAGGTTGAAGTGACGTTAAAATTCAGACTTTTATCAGACGTTGGGATTTGTTCACCATACTTTACAGCTTAATGTTGGTAATTTACGTCAATTTGACATCAAGGTGTGACGTTTGGAAGATGTTGGATTTTGGTTGCATAACATCACTACTTAAAACCAACAAATTATCAACGTCTATTGATGTTAGAATGGCAAGTTGAACTGACGTTAAAATTCAGATGTTTATCAGACGTTGGGATTTGGTCACCATACCTTACAGCTTAATGTTGGTAATTTACGTCAATTTGACATCAGGATGTGATGTTTGGAAGATGTTGGATTTTGGTTGCATAACATCACTACTTAAAACCAACAAATTATCAACGTCTATTGATGTTAGAATGGCAGGTTGAACTGACGTTAAAATTCAGACGTTGGGATTTGGTCACCATACCTTACAGCTTAATGTTGGTAATTTACGTCAATTTGACATCAGGATGTGACGTTTGGAAGATGTATTTTGGTTACATAACATCACTACTTAAAACCAACAAATTATCAACGTCTATTGATATTAGAATGGCAGGTTGAACTGATGTTAAAATTCAGACGTTTATCAGACGTTGGGATTTGGTCACCATACCTTACAGCTTAAAGTTGGTAATTTACGTCAATTTGACATCAGGATGTGACGTTTGGAAGATGTTGGATTTTGGTTGCATAACATCACTACTTAAAACCAACAAATTATCAACGTCTATTGATGTTAGAATGGCAGGTTGAACTGACGTTAAAACTCAGACGTTGGGATTTGGTCACCATACCTTACAGCTTAATTTTGGTAATTTACGTCAATTTGACATCAAGGTGTGACGTTTGGAAGATGTTGGATTTTGGTTGCATAACATCACTACTTAAATCCCACACATTTTCAATGTCTATTGATGTTAGAATGGCAGGTTGAACTGACGTTAAAATTCAGACGTTTATCAGACGTTGGGATTTGTTCACCATACCTTACAGCTTAATGTTGGTAATTTACGTCAATTTGACATCAAGATGTGACGTTTGGAAGATGTTGTATTTTGGTTACATAACATCACTACTTAAAACCAACAAATTATCAACGTCTATTGATGTTAGAATGGCAGGTTGAACTAACATTAAAATTCAGACGGTAATCAGATGTTGGGATTTGGTCACCATACCTTACAGCTTAATGCTGGTAATTTATGTCAATTTGACATCAGGATGTGACGTTTGGAAGATGTTGGATTTTGGTTGCATAACATCACTACTTAAACCAACAAATTATCAACGTCTATTGATGTTAGAATGGCAAGTTGAACTGACGTTAAAATTCAGAAGTTTATCAGACGTTGGGATTTGGTCACCATACCTTACAGCTTAATGTTGGTAATTTACGTCAATTTGACATCAGGATGTGACGTTTGGAAGATGTTGTATTTTGGTTACATAACATCACTACTTAAAACCAACAAATTCTCAACGTCTATTGATGTTAAAATGGCAGGTTGAACTGACGTTAAAATTCAGACGTTTATCAGACGTTGGGATTTGTTCACCATACTTTACAGCTTAATGTTGGTAATTTACGTCAATTTGACATCAGGATGTGACGTTTGGAAGATGTTGGATTTTGGTTACGTAACAGCACAAATTAAAACCAACAAATTCTCAACGTCTATTGATGTTAGAATGGCAGGTTGAACTGACGTTAAAATTCAGACGTTTATCAGACGTTGGGATTTGTTCACCATACCTTACAGCTTATTGTTGGTAATTTACGTCAATTTGACATCAGGATGTGACGTTTGGAAGATGTTGGATTTTGGTTGCATAACATCACTACTTAAAACCCACAATTTATCAACGTCTATTGATGTTAGAATGGCAAGTTGAACTGACGTTAAAATTCAAACGTTTATCAGATGTTGGGATTTGGTCACCATACCTTACAGCTTAATGTTGGTAATTTACGACAATTTGACATCAAGATGTGACGTTTGGAAGATGTTGTAATTTGGTTACATAACATCACTATTTAAAACCAACAAATTCTCAACATCTATTGACGTTAGAATGGCAGGTTGAACTGATGTTAAAATTCAGACGGTAATGAGATGTTGGGATTTGGTCACCATACCTTACAGCTTAATGCTGGTAATTTATGTCAATTTGACATCAGGATGTGACGTTTGGAAGATGTTGGATTTTGGTTGCATAACATCACTACTTATACCAACAAATTATCAATGTCTATTGATGTTAGAATGGCAAGTTGAACTGACGTTAAAATTCAGATGTTTATCAGACGTTGGGATTTGGTCACCATACCTTACAGCTTAATGTTGGTAATTTATGTCAATTTGACATCAAGATGTGACGTTTGGAAGATGTTGTATTTTGGTTACATAACATCACTACTTAAAACCAACAAATTCTCAACGTCTATTGACGTTAGAATGGCAGGTTGAACTGATGTTAAAATTCAGACGGTAATGAGATGTTGGGATTTGGTCACCATACCTTACAGCTTAATGCTGGTAATTTATGTCAATTTGACATCAGGATGTGACGTTTGGAAGATGTTGGATTTTGGTTGCATAACATCACTACTTAAACCAACAAATTATCAATGTCTATTGATGTTAGAATGGCAAGTTGAACTGACGTTAAAATTCAGATGTTTATCAGACGTTGGGATTTGGTCACCATACCTTACAGCTTAATGTTGGTAATTTACGTCAATTTGACATCAAGATGTGACGTTTGGAAGATGTTGGATTTTGTTTACATAACATCACTACTTAAAACCAACAAATTATCAACGTCTATTGATGTTAGAATGGCAGGTTGAACTGGCGTTAAAATTCAGACGTTGGGATTTGGTCACCATACCTTACAGCTTAATGTTGGTAATTTACGTCAGTTTGACATCAGGATGTGACGTTTGGAAGATGTTGTTCTTTGGTTACATAATAGCACAAATTAAAACCAACAAATTATCAATGTCTATTGATGTTAGAATAGCAGTTTGAAATGACGTTATAATTCAGACGTTTATCAGACGTTGGGATTTGTTCACCATACCTTACAGCTTAATGTTGGTAATTTACGTCAATTTGACATCAAGGTGTGACGTTTGGAAGATGTTGGATTTTGGTTGCATAACATCACTACTTAAAACCAACAAATTATCAACGTCTATTGATGTTAGAATGGCAAGTTGCACTGACGTTAAAATTCAGACGTTTATCAGACGTTGGGATTTGGTCACCATACCTTACAGCTTATTGTTGGTAATTTACGTCAATTTGACATCAGGATGTGACGTTTGGAAGATGTTGGATTTTGGTTGCATAACATCACTACTTAAAACCAACAAATTATCAATGTCTATAGATGTTAGAATGGCAAGTTGAACTGGCGTTAAAATTCAGACGTTTATCAGATGTTGGGATTTGGTCACCATACCTAACAGCTTAATGTTGGTAATTTACGTCAATTTGACATCAAGATGTGACGTTAGGAAGATGTTGTATTTTGGTTACATAACATCACTACTTAAAACCAACAAATTATCAACGTCTATTGATGTTAGAATGGCAGGTTGAACTAATGTTAAAATTCAGACGGTAATCAGATGTTGGGATTTGGTCACCATACCTTACAGCTTAATGCTGGTAATTTATGTCAATTTGACATCAGGATGTGACGTTTGGAAGATGTTGGATTTTGATTGCATAACATCACTACTTAAACCAACAAATTATCAACGTCTATTGATGTTAGAATGGCAAGTTGAACTGACGTTAAAATTCAGATGTTTATCAGACGTTGGGATTTGGTCACCATACCTTACAGCTTAATGTTGGTAATTTACGTCAATTTGACATCAGGATGTGACGTTTGGAAGATGTTGTATTTTGGTTACATAACATCACTACTTAAAACCAACAAATTATCAACGTCTATTGATGTTAGAATGGCAGGTTGAACTGACGTAAAAATTCAGACGTTTATCAGACGTTGGGATTTGTTCACCATACTTTACAGTTTAATGTTGGTAATTTACGTCAATTTGACATCAGGATGTGACGTTTGGAAGATGTTGGATTTTGGTTACGTAACAGCACAAATTAAAACCAACAAATTCTCAACGTCTATTGATGTTAGAATGGCAGGTTGAACTGACGTTAAAATTCAGACGTTTATCAGACGTTGGGATTTGTTCACCATACCTTACAGCTTATTGTTGGTAATTTACGTCAATTTGACATCAGGATGTGACGTTTGGAAGATGTTGGATTTTGGTTGCATAACATCACTACTTAAAACCAACAAATTATCAACGTCTATTGATGTTAGAATGGCAAGTTGAACTGACGTTAAAATTCAAATGTTTATCAGATGTTGGGATTTGGTCACCATACCTTACAGCTTAATGTTGGTAATTTACGACAATTTGTCATCAAGATGTGACGTTTGGAAGATGTTGGATTTTGGTTGCATAACATCACTACTTAAAACCAACAAATTATCAACGTCTATTGATGTTAGAATGGCAAGTTGAACTGACGTTAAAATTCAGACGTTGGGATTTGGTCACCATACCTTACAGCTTAATGTTGGTAATTTACGTCAATTTGACATCAGGATGTGACGTTTGGAAGATGTTGTATTTTGGTTACATAACATCACTACTTAAAACCAACAAATTATCAACGTCTATTGATATTAGAATGGCAGGTTGAACTGACGTTAAAATTCAGACGTTTATCAGACGTTGGGATTTGGTCACCATACCTTACAGCTTAAAGTTGGTAATTTACGTCAATTTGACATCAGGATGTGACGTTTGGAAGATGTTGGATTTTGGTTGCATAACATCACTACTTAAAACCAACAAATTATCAACGTCTATTGATGTTAGAATGGCAGGTTGAAGTGACGTTAAAATTCAGACTTTTATCAGATGTTGGGATTTGTTCACCATACTTTACAGTTTAATGTTGGTAATTTACGTCAATTTGACATCAAGGTGTGACGTTTGGAAGATGTTGGATTTTGGTTGCATAACATCACTACTTAAAACCAACAAATTATCAACGTCTATTGATGTTAGAATGGCAAGTTGAACTGACGTTAAAATTCAGATGTTTATCAGACGTTGGGATTTGGTCACCATACCTTACAGCTTAATGTTGGTAATTTACGACAATTTGACATCAAGATGTGACGTTTGGAAGATGTTGGATTTTGGTTGCATAACATCACTACTTAAAACCAACAAATTATCAACGTCTATTGATGTTAGAATGGCAAGTTGAACTGACGTTAAAATTCAGACATTGGGATTTGGTCACCATACCTTACAGCTTAATGTTGGTAATTTACGTCAATTTGACATCAGGATGTGACGTTTGGAAGATGTTGTATTTTGGTTACATAACATCACTACTTAAAACCAACAAATTATCAACGTCTATTGATATTAGAATGGCAGGTTGAACTGACGTTAAAATTCAGACGTTTATCAGACGTTGGGATTTGGTCACCATACCTTACAGCTTAAAGTTGGTAATTTACGTCAATTTGACATCAGGATGTGACGTTTGGAAGATGTTGGATTTTGGTTGCATAACATCACTACTTAAAACCAACAAATTATCAACGTCTATTGATGTTAGAATGGCAGGTTGAAGTGACGTTAAAATTCAGACTTTTATCAGACGTTGGGATTTGTTCACCATACTTTACAGCTTAATGTTGGTAATTTACGTCAATTTGACATCAAGGTGTGACGTTTGGAAGATGTTGGATTTTGGTTGCATAACATCACTACTTAAAACCAACAAATTATCAACGTCTATTGATGTTAGAATGGCAAGTTGAACTGACGTTAAAATTCAGATGTTTATCAGACGTTGGGATTTGGTCACCATACCTTACAGCTTAATGTTGGTAATTTACGTCAATTTGACATCAGGATGTGATGTTTGGAAGATGTTGGATTTTGGTTGCATAACATCACTACTTAAAACCAACAAATTATCAACGTCTATTGATGTTAGAATGGCAGGTTGAACTGACGTTAAAATTCAGACGTTGGGATTTGGTCACCATACCTTACAGCTTAATGTTGGTAATTTACGTCAATTTGACATCAGGATGTGACGTTTGGAAGATGTATTTTGGTTACATAACATCACTACTTAAAACCAGCAAATTATCAACGTCTATTGATATTAGAATGGCAGGTTGAACTGATGTTAAAATTCAGACGTTTATCAGACGTTGGGATTTGGTCACCATACCTTACAGCTTAAAGTTGGTAATTTACGTCAATTTGACATCAGGATGTGACGTTTGGAAGATGTTGGATTTTGGTTGCATAACATCACTACTTAAAACCAACAAATTATCAACGTCTATTGATGTTAGAATGGCAGGTTGAACTGACGTTAAAACTCAGACGTTGGGATTTGGTCACCATACCTTACAGCTTAATTTTGGTAATTTACGTCAATTTGACATCAAGGTGTGACGTTTGGAAGATGTTGGATTTTGGTTGCATAACATCACTACTTAAATCCCACACATTTTCAATGTCTATTGATGTTAGAATGGCAGGTTGAACTGACGTTAAAATTCAGACGTTTATCAGACGTTGGGATTTGTTCACCATACCTTACAGCTTAATGTTGGTAATTTACGTCAATTTGACATCAAGATGTGACGTTTGGAAGATGTTGTATTTTGGTTACATAACATCACTACTTAAAACCAACAAATTATCAACGTCTATTGATGTTAGAATGGCAGGTTGAACTAACATTAAAATTCAGACGGTAATCAGATGTTGGGATTTGGTCACCATACCTTACAGCTTAATGCTGGTAATTTATGTCAATTTGACATCAGGATGTGACGTTTGGAAGATGTTGGATTTTGGTTGCATAACATCACTACTTAAACCAACAAATTATCAACGTCTATTGATGTTAGAATGGCAAGTTGAACTGACGTTAAAATTCAGAAGTTTATCAGACGTTGGGATTTGGTCACCATACCTTACAGCTTAATGTTGGTAATTTACGTCAATTTGACATCAGGATGTGACGTTTGGAAGATGTTGTATTTTGGTTACATAACATCACTACTTAAAACCAACAAATTCTCAACGTCTATTGATGTTAAAATGGCAGGTTGAACTGACGTTAAAATTCAGACGTTTATCAGACGTTGGGATTTGTTCACCATACTTTACAGCTTAATGTTGGTAATTTACGTCAATTTGACATCAGGATGTGACGTTTGGAAGATGTTGGATTTTGGTTGCATAACATCACTACTTAAAACCAACAAATTATCAACGTCTATTGATGTTAGAATGGCAAGTTGAACTGACGTTAAAATTCAGACGTTTATCAGACGTTGGGATTTGTTCACCATACCTTACAGCTTATTGTTGGTAATTTACGTCAATTTGACATCAGGATGTGACGTTTGGAAGATGTTGGATTTTGGTTGCATAACATCACTACTTAAAACCCACAATTTATCAACGTCTATTGATGTTAGAATGGCAAGTTGAACTGACGTTAAAATTCAAACGTTTATCAGATGTTGGGATTTGGTCACCATACCTTACAGCTTAATGTTGGTAATTTACGACAATTTGACATCAAGATGTGACGTTTGGAAGATGTTGTATTTTGGTTACATAACATCACTATTTAAAACCAACAAATTCTCAACATCTATTGACGTTAGAATGGCAGGTTGAACTGATGTTAAAATTCAGACGGTAATGAGATGTTGGGATTTGGTCACCATACCTTACAGCTTAATGCTGGTAATTTATGTCAATTTGACATCAGGATGTGACGTTTGGAAGATGTTGGATTTTGGTTGCATAACATCACTACTTATACCAACAAATTATCAATGTCTATTGATGTTAGAATGGCAAGTTGAACTGACGTTAAAATTCAGATGTTTATCAGACGTTGGGATTTGGTCACCATACCTTACAGCTTAATGTTGGTAATTTATGTCAATTTGACATCAAGATGTGACGTTTGGAAGATGTTGTATTTTGGTTACATAACATCACTACTTAAAACCAACAAATTCTCAACGTCTATTGACGTTAGAATGGCAGGTTGAACTGATGTTAAAATTCAGACGGTAATGAGATGTTGGGATTTGGTCACCATACCTTACAGCTTAATGCTGGTAATTTATGTCAATTTGACATCAGGATGTGACGTTTGGAAGATGTTGGATTTTGGTTGCATAACATCACTACTTAAACCAACAAATTATCAATGTCTATTGATGTTAGAATGGCAAGTTGAACTGACGTTAAAATTCAGATGTTTATCAGACGTTGGGATTTGGTCACCATACCTTACAGCTTAATGTTGGTAATTTACGTCAATTTGACATCAAGATGTGACGTTTGGAAGATGTTGGATTTTGTTTACATAACATCACTACTTAAAACCAACAAATTATCAACGTCTATTGATGTTAGAATGGCAGGTTGAACTGACGTTAAAATTCAGACGTTGGGATTTGGTCACCATACCTTACAGCTTAATGTTGGTAATTTACGTCAGTTTGACATCAGGATGTGACGTTTGGAAGATGTTGTTCTTTGGTTGCATAACATCACTACTTAAAACCAACAAATTATCAACGTCTATTGATGTTAGAATGGCAAGTTGCACTGACGTTAAAATTCAGACGTTTATCAGACGTTGGGATTTGGTCACCATACCTTACAGCTTATTGTTGGTAATTTACGTCAATTTGACATCAGGATGTGACGTTTGGAAGATGTTGGATTTTGGTTGCATAACATCACTACTTAAAACCAACAAATTATCAATGTCTATAGATGTTAGAATGGCAAGTTGAACTGGCGTTAAAATTCAGACGTTTATCAGATGTTGGGATTTGGTCACCATACCTAACAGCTTAATGTTGGTAATTTACGTCAATTTGACATCAAGATGTGACGTTAGGAAGATGTTGTATTTTGGTTACATAACATCACTACTTAAAACCAACAAATTATCAACGTCTATTGATGTTAGAATGGCAGGTTGAACTAATGTTAAAATTCAGACGGTAATCAGATGTTGGGATTTGGTCACCATACCTTACAGCTTAATGCTGGTAATTTATGTCAATTTGACATCAGGATGTGACGTTTGGAAGATGTTGGATTTTGATTGCATAACATCACTACTTAAAACCAACAAATTATCAACGTCTATTGATGTTAGAATGGCAAGTTGAACTGACGTTAAAATTCAGATGTTTATCAGACGTTGGGATTTGGTCACCATACCTTACAGCTTAATGTTGGTAATTTACGTCAATTTGACATCAGGATGTGACGTTTGGAAGATGTTGTATTTTGGTTACATAACATCACTACTTAAAACCAACAAATTATCAACGTCTATTGATGTTAGAATGGCAGGTTGAACTGACGTAAAAATTCAGACGTTTATCAGACGTTGGGATTTGTTCACCATAATTTACAGTTTAATGTTGGTAATTTACGTCAATTTGACATCAGGATGTGACGTTTGGAAGATGTTGGATTTTGGTTACGTAACAGCACAAATTAAAACCAACAAATTCTCAACGTCTATTGATGTTAGAATGGCAAGTTGAACTGACGTTAAAATTCAGACGTTTATCAGACGTTGGGATTGGTTCACCATACCTTACAGCTTATTGTTGGTAATTTACGTCAATTTGACATCAGGATGTGACGTTTGGAAGATGTTGGATTTTGGTTGCATAACATCACTACTTAAAACCAACAAATTATCAACGTCTATTGATGTTAGAATGGCAAGTTGAACTGACGTTAAAATTCAGACGTTGGGATTTGGTCACCATACCTTACAGCTTAATGTTGGTAATTTACGTCAATTTGACATCAGGATGTGACGTTTGGAAGATGTTGTATTTTGGTTACATAACATCACTACTTAAAACCAACAAATTATCAACGTCTATTGATATTAGAATGGCAGGTTGAACTGACGTTAAAATTCAGACGTTTATCAGACGTTGGGATTTGGTCACCATACCTTACAACTTAAAGTTGGTAATTTACGTCAATTTGACATCAGGATGTGACGTTTGGAAGATGTTGGATTTTGGTTGCATAACATCACTACTTAAAACCAACAAATTATCAACGTCTATTGATGTTAGAATGGCAGGTTGAAGTGACGTTAAAATTCAGACTTTTATCAGATGTTGGGATTTGTTCACCATACTTTACAGCTTAATGTTGGTAATTTACGTCAATTTGACATCAAGGTGTGACGTTTGGAAGATGTTGGATTTTGGTTGCATAACATCACTACTTAAAACCAACAAATTATCAACGTCTATTGATGTTAGAATGGCAAGTTGAACTGACGTTAAAATTCAGATGTTTATCAGACGTTGGGATTTGGTCACCATACCTTACAGCTTAATGTTGGTAATTTACGACAATTTGACATCAAGATGTGACGTTTGGAAGATGTTGGATTTTGGTTGCATAACATCACTACTTAAAACCAACAAATTATCAACGTCTATTGATGTTAGAATGGCAAGTTGAACTGACGTTAAAATTCAGACATTGGGATTTGGTCACCATACCTTACAGCTTAATGTTGGTAATTTACGTCAATTTGACATCAGGATGTGACGTTTGGAAGATGTTGTATTTTGGTTACATAACATCACTACTTAAAACCAACAAATTATCAACGTCTATTGATATTAGAATGGCAGGTTGAACTGACGTTAAAATTCAGACGTTTATCAGACGTTGGGATTTGGTCACCATACCGTACAGCTTAAAGTTGGTAATTTACGCCAATTTGACATCAGGATGTGACGTTTGGAAGATGTTGGATTTTGGTTGCATAACATCACTACTTAAAACCAACAAATTATCAACGTCTATTGATGTTAGAATGGCAGGTTGAAGTGACGTTAAAATTCAGACTTTTATCAGACGTTGGGATTTGTTCACCATACTTTACAGCTTAATGTTGGTAATTTACGTCAATTTGACATCAAGGTGTGACGTTTGGAAGATGTTGGATTTTGGTTGCATAACATCACTACTTAAAACCAACAAATTATCAACGTCTATTGATGTTAGAATGGCAAGTTGAACTGACGTTAAAATTCAGATGTTTATCAGACGTTGGGATTTGGTCACCATACCTTACAGCTTAATGTTGGTAATTTACGTCAATTTGACATCAGGATGTGATGTTTGGAAGATGTTGGATTTTGGTTGCATAACATCACTACTTAAAACCAACAAATTATCAACGTCTATTGATGTTAGAATGGCAGGTTGAACTGACGTTAAAATTCAGACGTTGGGATTTGGTCACCATACCTTACAGCTTAATGTTGGTAATTTACGTCAATTTGACATCAGGATGTGACGTTTGGAAGATGTATTTTGGTTACATAACATCACTACTTAAAACCAACAAATTATCAACGTCTATTGATATTAGAATGGCAGGTTGAACTGATGTTAAAATTCAGACGTTTATCAGACGTTGGGATTTGGTCACCATACCTTACAGCTTAAAGTTGGTAATTTACGTCAATTTGACATCAGGATGTGACGTTTGGAAGATGTTGGATTTTGGTTGCATAACATCACTACTTAAAACCAACAAATTATCAACGTCTATTGATGTTAGAATGGCAGGTTGAACTGACGTTAAAACTCAGACGTTGGGATTTGGTCACCATACCTTACAGCTTAATTTTGGTAATTTACGTCAATTTGACATCAAGGTGTGACGTTTGGAAGATGTTGGATTTTGGTTGCATAACATCACTACTTAAAACCAACAAATTATCAACGTCTATTGATGTTAGAATGGCAGGTTGAAGTGACGTTAAAATTCAGACTTTTATCAGACGTTGGGATTTGTTCACCATACTTTACAGCTTAATGTTGGTAATTTACGTCAATTTGACATCAAGGTGTGACGTTTGGAAGATGTTGGATTTTGGTTGCATAACATCACTACTTAAAACCAACAAATTATCAACGTCTATTGATGTTAGAATGGCAAGTTGAACTGACGTTAAAATTCAGATGTTTATCAGACGTTGGGATTTGGTCACCATACCTTACAGCTTAATGTTGGTAATTTACGTCAATTTGACATCAGGATGTGATGTTTGGAAGATGTTGGATTTTGGTTGCATAACATCACTACTTAAAACCAACAAATTATCAACGTCTATTGATGTTAGAATGGCAGGTTGAACTGACGTTAAAATTCAGACGTTGGGATTTGGTCACCATACCTTACAGCTTAATGTTGGTAATTTACGTCAATTTGACATCAGGATGTGACGTTTGGAAGATGTATTTTGGTTACATAACATCACTACTTAAAACCAACAAATTATCAACGTCTATTGATATTAGAATGGCAGGTTGAACTGATGTTAAAATTCAGACGTTTATCAGACGTTGGGATTTGGTCACCATACCTTACAGCTTAAAGTTGGTAATTTACGTCAATTTGACATCAGGATGTGACGTTTGGAAGATGTTGGATTTTGGTTGCATAACATCACTACTTAAAACCAACAAATTATCAACGTCTATTGATGTTAGAATGGCAGGTTGAACTGACGTTAAAACTCAGACGTTGGGATTTGGTCACCATACCTTACAGCTTAATTTTGGTAATTTACGTCAATTTGACATCAAGGTGTGACGTTTGGAAGATGTTGGATTTTGGTTGCATAACATCACTACTTAAATCCCACACATTTTCAATGTCTATTGATGTTAGAATGGCAGGTTGAACTGATGTTAAAATTCAGACGTTTATCAGACGTTGGGATTTGGTCACCATGCCTTACAGCTTGATGTTGGTAATTTACATCAATTTGACATCAGGATGTGACGTTTGGAAGATGTTGGATTTTGGTTACATAACATCACTACTTAAAACCAACAAATTATCAACGTCTATTGATGTTAGAATGGCAGGTTGAACTGACGTTAAAATTCAGACATTGGGATTTGGTCACCATACCTTACAGCTTAATGTTGGTAATTTACGTCAATTTGACATCAAGGTGTGACGTTTGGAAGATGTTGGATTTTGGTTGCATAACATCACTACTTAAAACCAACAAATTATCAACGTCTATTGATGTTAGAATGGCAAGTTGCACTGACGTTAAAATTCAGACGTTTATCAGACGTTGGGATTTGGTCACCATACCTTACAGCATATTGTTGGTAATTTACGTCAATTTGACATCAGGATGTGACGTTTGGAAGATGTTGGATTTTGGTTGCATAACATCACTACTTAAAACCAACAAATTATCAATGTCTATAGATGTTAGAATGGCAAGTTGAACTGGCGTTAAAATTCAGACGTTTAGCAGATGTTGGGATTTGGTCACCATACCTAACAGCTTAATGTTGGTAATTTACGTCAATTTGACATCAAGATGTGACGTTAGGAAGATGTTGTATTTTGGTTACATAACATCACTACTTAAAACCAACAAATTATCAACGTCTATTGATGTTAGAATGGCAGGTTGAACTAATGTTAAAATTCAGACGGTAATCAGATGTTGGGATTTGGTCACCATACCTTACAGCTTAATGCTGGTAATTTATGTCAATTTGACATCAGGATGTGACGTTTGGAAGATGTTGGATTTTGGTTGCATAACATCACTACTTAAAACCAACAAATTATCAACGTCTATTGATGTTAGAATGGCAGGTTGAACTGACGTTAAAACTCAGACGTTGGGATTTGGTCACCATACCTTACAGCTTAATTTTGGTAATTTACGTCAATTTGACATCAAGGTGTGACGTTTGGAAGATGTTGGATTTTGGTTGCATAACATCACTACTTAAATCCCACACATTTTCAATGTCTATTGATGTTAGAATGGCAGGTTGAACTGATGTTAAAATTCAGACGTTTATCAGACGTTGGGATTTGGTCACCATGCCTTACAGCTTGATGTTGGTAATTTACATCAATTTGACATCAGGATGTGACGTTTGGAAGATGTTGGATTTTGGTTACATAACATCACTACTTAAAACCAACAAATTATCAACGTCTATTGATGTTAGAATGGCAGGTTGAACTGACGTTAAAATTCAGACATTGGGATTTGGTCACCATACCTTACAGCTTAATGTTGGTAATTTACGTCAATTTGACATCAAGGTGTGACGTTTGGAAGATGTTGGATTTTGGTTGCATAACATCACTACTTAAAACCAACAAATTATCAACGTCTATTGATGTTAGAATGGCAAGTTGCACTGACGTTAAAATTCAGACGTTTATCAGACGTTGGGATTTGGTCACCATACCTTACAGCATATTGTTGGTAATTTACGTCAATTTGACATCAGGATGTGACGTTTGGAAGATGTTGGATTTTGGTTGCATAACATCACTACTTAAAACCAACAAATTATCAATGTCTATAGATGTTAGAATGGCAAGTTGAACTGGCGTTAAAATTCAGACGTTTAGCAGATGTTGGGATTTGGTCACCATACCTAACAGCTTAATGTTGGTAATTTACGTCAATTTGACATCAAGATGTGACGTTAGGAAGATGTTGTATTTTGGTTACATAACATCACTACTTAAAACCAACAAATTATCAACGTCTATTGATGTTAGAATGGCAGGTTGAACTAATGTTAAAATTCAGACGGTAATCAGATGTTGGGATTTGGTCACCATACCTTACAGCTTAATGCTGGTAATTTATGTCAATTTGACATCAGGATGTGACGTTTGGAAGATGTTGGATTTTGATTGCATAACATCACTACTTAAACCAACAAATTATCAACGTCTATTGATGTTAGAATGGCAAGTTGAACTGACGTTAAAATTCAGATGTTTATCAGACGTTGGGATTTGGTCACCATACCTTACAGCTTAATGTTGGTAATTTACGGCAATTTGACATCAGGATGTGACGTTTGGAAGATGTTGTATTTTGGTTACATAACATCACTACTTAAAACCAACAAATTATCAACGTCTATTGATGTTAGAATGGCAAGTTGAACTGACGTAAAAATTCAGACGTTTATCAGACGTTGGGATTTGTTCACCATACTTTACAGTTTAATGTTGGTAATTTACGTCAATTTGACATCAGGATGTGACGTTTGGAAGATGTTGGATTTTGGTTACGTAACAGCACAAATTAAAACCAACAAATTCTCAACGTCTATTGATGTTAGAATGGCAGGTTGAACTGACGTTAAAATTCAGACGTTTATCAGACGTTGGGATTTGTTCACCATACCTTACAGCTTATTGTTGGTAATTTACGTCAATTTGACATCAGGATGTGACGTTTGGAAGATGTTGGATTTTGGTTGCATAACATCACTACTTAAACCAACAAATTATCAACGTCTATTGATGTTAGAATGGCAAGTTGAACTGACGTTAAAATTCAGACGTTGGGATTTGGTCACCATACCTTACAGCTTAATGTTGGTAATTTACGTCAATTTGACATCAGGATGTGACGTTTGGAAGATGTTGTATTTCGGTTACATAACATCACTACTTAAAACCAACAAATTATCAACGTCTATTGATATTAGAATGGCAAGTTGATCTGACGTAAAAATTCAGACGTTTATCAGATGTTGGGATTTGTTCACCATACCTTACAGCTTAAAGTTGGTAATTTACGTCAATTTGACATCAGGATGTGACGTTTGGAAGATGTTGGATTTTGGTTGCATAACATCACTACTTAAAACCAACAAATTATCAACGTCTATTGATGTTAGAATGGCAGGTTGAAGTGACGTTAAAATTCAGACTTTTATCAGACGTTGGGATTTGTTCACCATACTTTACAGCTTAATGTTGGTAATTTACGTCAATTTGACATCAAGGTGTGACGTTTGGAAGATGTTGGATTTTGGTTGCATAACATCACTACTTAAAACCAACAAATTATCAACGTCTATTGATGTTAGAATGGCAAGTTGAACTGACGTTAAAATTCAGATGTTTATCAGACGTTGGGATTTGGTCACCATACCTTACAGCTTAATGTTGGTAATTTACGTCAATTTGACATCAGGATGTGATGTTTGGAAGATGTTGGATTTTGGTTGCATAACATCACTACTTAAAACCAACAAATTATCAACGTCTATTGATGTTAGAATGGCAGGTTGAACTGACGTTAAAATTCAGACGTTGGGATTTGGTCACCATACCTTACAGCTTAATGTTGGTAATTTACGTCAATTTGACATCAGGATGTGACGTTTGGAAGATGTATTTTGGTTACATAACATCACTACTTAAAACCAACAAATTATCAACGTCTATTGATATTAGAATGGCAGGTTGAACTGATGTTAAAATTCAGACGTTTATCAGACGTTGGGATTTGGTCACCATACCTTACAGCTTAAAGTTGGTAATTTACGTCAATTTGACATCAGGATGTGACGTTTGGAAGATGTTGGATTTTGGTTGCATAACATCACTACTTAAAACCAACAAATTATCAACGTCTATTGATGTTAGAATGGCAGGTTGAACTGACGTTAAAACTCAGACGTTGGGATTTGGTCACCATACCTTACAGCTTAATGTTGGTAATTTACGTCAATTTGACATCAAGGTGTGACGTTTGGAAGATGTTGGATTTTGGTTGCATAACATCACTACTTAAATACCACACATTTTCAATGTCTATTGATGTTAGAATGGCAGGTTGAACTGATGTTAAAATTCAGACGTTTATCAGACGTTGGGATTTGGTCACCATGCCTTACAGCTTGATGTTGGTAATTTACATCAATTTGACATCAGGATGTGACGTTTGGAAGATGTTGGATTTTGGTTACATAACATCACTACTTAAAACCAACAAATTATCAACGTCTATTGATTTTAGAATGGCAGGTTGAACTGACGTTAAAATTCAGACGTTGGGATTTGGTCACCATACCTTACAGCTTAATGTTGGTAATTTACGTCAATTTGACATCAAGGTGTGACGTTTGGAAGATGTTGGATTTTGGTTGCATAACATCACTACTTAAAACCAACAAATTATCAACGTCTATTGATGTTAGAATGGCAAGTTGCACTGACGTTAAAATTCAGACGTTTATCAGACGTTGGGATTTGGTCACCATACCTTACAGCATATTGTTGGTAATTTACGTCAATTTGACATCAAGGTGTGACGTTTGGAAGATGTTGGATTTTGGTTGCATAACATCACTACTTAAAACCAACAAATTATCAACGTCTATTGATGTTAGAATGGCAAGTTGAACTGACGTTAAAATTCAGATGTTTATCAGACGTTGGGATTTGGTCACCATACCTTACAGCTTAATGTTGGTAATTTACGTCAATTTGACATCAGGATGTGATGTTTGGAAGATGTTGGATTTTGGTTGCATAACATCACTACTTAAAACCAACAAATTATCAACGTCTATTGATGTTAGAATGGCAGGTTGAACTGACGTTAAAATTCAGACGTTGGGATTTGGTCACCATACCTTACAGCTTAATGTTGGTAATTTACGTCAATTTGACATCAGGATGTGACGTTTGGAAGATGTATTTTGGTTACATAACATCACTACTTAAAACCAACAAATTATCAACGTCTATTGATATTAGAATGGCAGGTTGAACTGATGTTAAAATTCAGACGTTTATCAGACGTTGGGATTTGGTCACCATACCTTACAGCTTAAAGTTGGTAATTTACGTCAATTTGACATCAGGATGTGACGTTTGGAAGATGTTGGATTTTGGTTGCATAACATCACTACTTAAAACCAACAAATTATCAACGTCTATTGATGTTAGAATGGCAGGTTGAACTGACGTTAAAACTCAGACGTTGGGATTTGGTCACCATACCTTACAGCTTAATGTTGGTAATTTACGTCAATTTGACATCAAGGTGTGACGTTTGGAAGATGTTGGATTTTGGTTGCATAACATCACTACTTAAATCCCACACATTTTCAATGTCTATTGATGTTAGAATGGCAGGTTGAACTGATGTTAAAATTCAGACGTTTATCAGACGTTGGGATTTGGTCACCATGCCTTACAGCTTGATGTTGGTAATTTACATCAATTTGACATCAGGATGTGACGTTTGGAAGATGTTGGATTTTGGTTACATAACATCACTACTTAAAACCAACAAATTATCAACGTCTATTGATTTTAGAATGGCAGGTTGAACTGACGTTAAAATTCAGACGTTGGGATTTGGTCACCATACCTTACAGCTTAATGTTGGTAATTTACGTCAATTTGACATCAAGGTGTGACGTTTGGAAGATGTTGGATTTTGGTTGCATAACATCACTACTTAAAACCAACAAATTATCAACGTCTATTGATGTTAGAATGGCAAGTTGCACTGACGTTAAAATTCAGACGTTTATCAGACGTTGGGATTTGGTCACCATACCTTACAGCATATTGTTGGTAATTTACGTCAATTTGACATCAGGATGTGACGTTTGGAAGATGTTGGATTTTGGTTGCATAACATCACTACTTAAAACCAACAAATTATCAATGTCTATAGATGTTAGAATGGCAAGTTGAACTGGCGTTAAAATTCAGACGTTTATCAGATGTTGGGATTTGGTCACCATACCTAACAGCTTAATGTTGGTAATTTACGTCAATTTGACATCAAGATGTGACGTTAGGAAGATGTTGTATTTTGGTTACATAACATCACTACTTAAAACCAACAAATTATCAACGTCTATTGACGTTAGAATGGCAGGTTGAACTAATGTTAAAATTCAGACGGTAATCAGATGTTGGGATTTGGTCACCATACCTTACAGCTTAATGCTGGTAATTTATGTCAATTTGACATCAGGATGTGACGTTTGGAAGATGTTGGATTTTGATTGCATAACATCACTACTTAAACCAACAAATTATCAACGTCTATTGATGTTAGAATGGGAAGTTGAACTGACGTTAAAATTCAGATGTTTATCAGACGTTGGGATTTGGTCACCATACCTTACAGCTTAATGTTGGTAATTTACGGCAATTTGACATCAGGATGTGACGTTTGGAAGATGTTGTATTTTGGTTACATAACATCACTACTTAAAACCAACAAATTATCAACGTCTATTGATGTTAGAATGGCAAGTTGAACTGACGTAAAAATTCAGACGTTTATCAGACGTTGGGATTTGTTCACCATACTTTACAGTTTAATGTTGGTAATTTACGTCAATTTGACATCAGGATGTGACGTTTGGAAGATGTTGGATTTTGGTTATGTAACAGCACAAATTAAAACCAACAAATTCTCAACGTCTATTGATGTTAGAATGGCAGGTTGAACTGACGTTAAAATTCAGACGTTTATCAGACGTTGGGATTTGTTCACCATACCTTACAGCTTAATGTTGGTAATTTACGTCAATTTGACATCAAGATGTGACGTTTGGAAGATGTTGTATTTTGGTTACATAACATCACTACTTAAAACCAACAAATTATCATCCTCTATTGATGTTAGAATGGCAGGTTGAACTAACATTAAAATTCAGACGGTAATCAGATGTTGGGATTTGGTCACCATACCTTACAGCTTAATGCTGGTAATTTATGTCAATTTGACATCAGGATGTGACGTTTGGAAGATGTTGGATTTTGGTTGCATAACATCACTACTTAAACCAACAAATTATCAACGTCTATTGATGTTAGAATGGCAAGTTGAACTGACGTTAAAATTCAGAAGTTTATCAGACGTTGGGATTTGGTCACCATACCTTACAGCTTAATGTTGGTAATTTACGTCAATTTGACATCAGGATGTGACGTTTGGAAGATGTTGTATTTTGGTTACATAACATCACTACTTAAAACCAACAAATTCTCAACGTCTATTGATGTTAGAATGGCAGGTTGAACTGACGTAAAAATTCAGACGTTTATCAGACGTTGGGATTTGTTCACCATACTTTACAGTTTAATGTTGGTAATTTACGTCAATTTGACATCAGGATGTGACGTTTGGAAGATGTTGGATTTTGGTTATGTAACAGCACAAATTAAAACCAACAAATTCTCAACGTCTATTGATGTTAGAATGGCAGGTTGAACTGACGTTAAAATTCAGACGTTTATCAGACGTTGGGATTTGTTCACCATACCTTACAGCTTAATGTTGGTAATTTACGTCAATTTGACATCAAGATGTGACGTTTGGAAGATGTTGTATTTTGGTTACATAACATCACTACTTAAAACCAACAAATTATCATCCTCTATTGATGTTAGAATGGCAGGTTGAACTAACATTAAAATTCAGACGGTAATCAGATGTTGGGATTTGGTCACCATACCTTACAGCTTAATGCTGGTAATTTATGTCAATTTGACATCAGGATGTGACGTTTGGAAGATGTTGGATTTTGGTTGCATAACATCACTACTTAAACCAACAAATTATCAACGTCTATTGATGTTAGAATGGCAAGTTGCACTGACGTTAAAATTCAGACGTTTATCAGACGTTGGGATTTGGTCACCATACCTTACAGCTTAATGTTGGTAATTTACGGCAATTTGACATCAGGATGTGACGTTTGGAAGATGTTGTATTTTGGTTACATAACATCACTACTTAAAACCAACAAATTATCAACGTCTATTGATGTTAGAATGGCAAGTTGAACTGACGTAAAAATTCAGACGTTTATCAGACGTTGGGATTTGTTCACCATACTTTACAGTTTAATGTTGGTAATTTACGTCAATTTGACATCAGGATGTGACGTTTGGAAGATGTTGGATTTTGGTTACGTAACAGCACAAATTAAAACCAACAAATTCTCAACGTCTATTGATGTTAGAATGGCAGGTTGAACTGACGTTAAAATTCAGACGTTTATCAGACGTTGGGATTTGTTCACCATACCTTACAGCTTATTGTTGGTAATTTACGTCAATTTGACATCAGGATGTGACGTTTGGAAGATGTTGGATTTTGGTTGCATAACATCACTACTTAAACCAACAAATTATCAACGTCTATTGATGTTAGAATGGCAAGTTGAACTGACGTTAAAATTCAGACGTTGGGATTTGGTCACCATACCTTACAGCTTAATGTTGGTAATTTACGTCAATTTGACATCAGGATGTGACGTTTGGAAGATGTTGTATTTCGG
Organism: Hoplias malabaricus; assembly: GCF_029633855.1. Taxonomy (NCBI): domain Eukaryota; kingdom Metazoa; phylum Chordata; class Actinopteri; order Characiformes; family Erythrinidae; genus Hoplias; species Hoplias malabaricus. The sequence continues at coordinate 41,142,496 of NC_089820.1, forward strand.
TTACATAACATCACTACTTAAAACCAACAAATTATCAACGTCTATTGATATTAGAATGGCAAGTTGATCTGACGTAAAAATTCAGACGTTTATCAGATGTTGGGATTTGTTCACCATACCTTACAGCTTAAAGTTGGTAATTTACGTCAATTTGACATCAGGATGTGACGTTTGGAAGATGTTGGATTTTGGTTGCATAACATCACTACTTAAAACCAACAAATTATCAACGTCTATTGATGTTAGAATGGCAGGTTGAAGTGACGTTAAAATTCAGACTTTTATCAGACGTTGGGATTTGTTCACCATACTTTACAGCTTAATGTTGGTAATTTACGTCAATTTGACATCAAGGTGTGACGTTTGGAAGATGTTGGATTTTGGTTGCATAACATCACTACTTAAAACCAACAAATTATCAACGTCTATTGATGTTAGAATGGCAAGTTGAACTGACGTTAAAATTCAGATGTTTATCAGACGTTGGGATTTGGTCACCATACCTTACAGCTTAATGTTGGTAATTTACGTCAATTTGACATCAGGATGTGATGTTTGGAAGATGTTGGATTTTGGTTGCATAACATCACTACTTAAAACCAACAAATTATCAACGTCTATTGATGTTAGAATGGCAGGTTGAACTGACGTTAAAATTCAGACGTTGGGATTTGGTCACCATACCTTACAGCTTAATGTTGGTAATTTACGTCAATTTGACATCAGGATGTGACGTTTGGAAGATGTATTTTGGTTACATAACATCACTACTTAAAACCAACAAATTATCAACGTCTATTGATATTAGAATGGCAGGTTGAACTGATGTTAAAATTCAGACGTTTATCAGACGTTGGGATTTGGTCACCATACCTTACAGCTTAAAGTTGGTAATTTACGTCAATTTGACATCAGGATGTGACGTTTGGAAGATGTTGGATTTTGGTTGCATAACATCACTACTTAAAACCAACAAATTATCAACGTCTATTGATGTTAGAATGGCAGGTTGAACTGACGTTAAAACTCAGACGTTGGGATTTGGTCACCATACCTTACAGCTTAATGTTGGTAATTTACGTCAATTTGACATCAAGGTGTGACGTTTGGAAGATGTTGGATTTTGGTTGCATAACATCACTACTTAAATCCCACACATTTTCAATGTCTATTGATGTTAGAATGGCAGGTTGAACTGATGTTAAAATTCAGACGTTTATCAGACGTTGGGATTTGGTCACCATGCCTTACAGCTTGATGTTGGTAATTTACATCAATTTGACATCAGGATGTGACGTTTGGAAGATGTTGGATTTTGGTTACATAACATCACTACTTAAAACCAACAAATTATCAACGTCTATTGATTTTAGAATGGCAGGTTGAACTGACGTTAAAATTCAGACGTTGGGATTTGGTCACCATACCTTACAGCTTAATGTTGGTAATTTACGTCAATTTGACATCAAGGTGTGACGTTTGGAAGATGTTGGATTTTGGTTGCATAACATCACTACTTAAAACCAACAAATTATCAACGTCTATTGATGTTAGAATGGCAAGTTGCACTGACGTTAAAATTCAGACGTTTATCAGACGTTGGGATTTGGTCACCATACCTTACAGCATATTGTTGGTAATTTACGTCAATTTGACATCAGGATGTGACGTTTGGAAGATGTTGGATTTTGGTTGCATAACATCACTACTTAAAACCAACAAATTATCAATGTCTATAGATGTTAGAATGGCAAGTTGAACTGGCGTTAAAATTCAGACGTTTATCAGATGTTGGGATTTGGTCACCATACCTAACAGCTTAATGTTGGTAATTTACGTCAATTTGACATCAAGATGTGACGTTAGGAAGATGTTGTATTTTGGTTACATAACATCACTACTTAAAACCAACAAATTATCAACGTCTATTGACGTTAGAATGGCAGGTTGAACTAATGTTAAAATTCAGACGGTAATCAGATGTTGGGATTTGGTCACCATACCTTACAGCTTAATGCTGGTAATTTATGTCAATTTGACATCAGGATGTGACGTTTGGAAGATGTTGGATTTTGATTGCATAACATCACTACTTAAACCAACAAATTATCAACGTCTATTGATGTTAGAATGGGAAGTTGAACTGACGTTAAAATTCAGATGTTTATCAGACGTTGGGATTTGGTCACCATACCTTACAGCTTAATGTTGGTAATTTACGGCAATTTGACATCAGGATGTGACGTTTGGAAGATGTTGTATTTTGGTTACATAACATCACTACTTAAAACCAACAAATTATCAACGTCTATTGATGTTAGAATGGCAAGTTGAACTGACGTAAAAATTCAGACGTTTATCAGACGTTGGGATTTGTTCACCATACTTTACAGTTTAATGTTGGTAATTTACGTCAATTTGACATCAGGATGTGACGTTTGGAAGATGTTGTATTTTGGTTACATAACATCACTACTTAAAACCAACAAATTCTCAACGTCTATTGATGTTAGAATGGCAGGTTGAACTGACGTAAAAATTCAGACGTTTATCAGACGTTGGGATTTGTTCACCATACTTTACAGTTTAATGTTGGTAATTTACGTCAATTTGACATCAGGATGTGACGTTTGGAAGATGTTGGATTTTGGTTATGTAACAGCACAAATTAAAACCAACAAATTCTCAACGTCTATTGATGTTAGAATGGCAGGTTGAACTGACGTTAAAATTCAGACGTTTATCAGACGTTGGGATTTGTTCACCATACCTTACAGCTTAATGTTGGTAATTTACGTCAATTTGACATCAAGATGTGACGTTTGGAAGATGTTGTATTTTGGTTACATAACATCACTACTTAAAACCAACAAATTATCATCCTCTATTGATGTTAGAATGGCAGGTTGAACTAACATTAAAATTCAGACGGTAATCAGATGTTGGGATTTGGTCACCATACCTTACAGCTTAATGCTGGTAATTTATGTCAATTTGACATCAGGATGTGACGTTTGGAAGATGTTGGATTTTGGTTGCATAACATCACTACTTAAACCAACAAATTATCAACGTCTATTGATGTTAGAATGGCAAGTTGCACTGACGTTAAAATTCAGACGTTTATCAGACGTTGGGATTTGGTCACCATACCTTACAGCTTAATGTTGGTAATTTACGGCAATTTGACATCAGGATGTGACGTTTGGAAGATGTTGTATTTTGGTTACATAACATCACTACTTAAAACCAACAAATTATCAACGTCTATTGATGTTAGAATGGCAAGTTGAACTGACGTAAAAATTCAGACGTTTATCAGACGTTGGGATTTGTTCACCATACTTTACAGTTTAATGTTGGTAATTTACGTCAATTTGACATCAGGATGTGACGTTTGGAAGATGTTGGATTTTGGTTACGTAACAGCACAAATTAAAACCAACAAATTCTCAACGTCTATTGATGTTAGAATGGCAGGTTGAACTGACGTTAAAATTCAGACGTTTATCAGACGTTGGGATTTGTTCACCATACCTTACAGCTTATTGTTGGTAATTTACGTCAATTTGACATCAGGATGTGACGTTTGGAAGATGTTGGATTTTGGTTGCATAACATCACTACTTAAACCAACAAATTATCAACGTCTATTGATGTTAGAATGGCAAGTTGAACTGACGTTAAAATTCAGACGTTGGGATTTGGTCACCATACCTTACAGCTTAATGTTGGTAATTTACGTCAATTTGACATCAGGATGTGACGTTTGGAAGATGTTGTATTTCGGTTACATAACATCACTACTTAAAACCAACAAATTATCAACGTCTATTGATATTAGAATGGCAAGTTGATCTGACGTAAAAATTCAGACGTTTATCAGATGTTGGGATTTGTTCACCATACCTTACAGCTTAAAGTTGGTAATTTACGTCAATTTGACATCAGGATGTGACGTTTGGAAGATGTTGGATTTTGGTTGCATAACATCACTACTTAAAACCAACAAATTATCAACGTCTATTGATGTTAGAATGGCAGGTTGAAGTGACGTTAAAATTCAGACTTTTATCAGACGTTGGGATTTGTTCACCATACTTTACAGCTTAATGTTGGTAATTTACGTCAATTTGACATCAAGGTGTGACGTTTGGAAGATGTTGGATTTTGGTTGCATAACATCACTACTTAAAACCAACAAATTATCAACGTCTATTGATGTTAGAATGGCAAGTTGAACTGACGTTAAAATTCAGATGTTTATCAGACGTTGGGATTTGGTCACCATACCTTACAGCTTAATGTTGGTAATTTACGTCAATTTGACATCAGGATGTGATGTTTGGAAGATGTTGGATTTTGGTTGCATAACATCACTACTTAAAACCAACAAATTATCAACGTCTATTGATGTTAGAATGGCAGGTTGAACTGACGTTAAAATTCAGACGTTGGGATTTGGTCACCATACCTTACAGCTTAATGTTGGTAATTTACGTCAATTTGACATCAGGATGTGACGTTTGGAAGATGTATTTTGGTTACATAACATCACTACTTAAAACCAACAAATTATCAACGTCTATTGATATTAGAATGGCAGGTTGAACTGATGTTAAAATTCAGACGTTTATCAGACGTTGGGATTTGGTCACCATACCTTACAGCTTAAAGTTGGTAATTTACGTCAATTTGACATCAGGATGTGACGTTTGGAAGATGTTGGATTTTGGTTGCATAACATCACTACTTAAAACCAACAAATTATCAACGTCTATTGATGTTAGAATGGCAGGTTGAACTGACGTTAAAACTCAGACGTTGGGATTTGGTCACCATACCTTACAGCTTAATGTTGGTAATTTACGTCAATTTGACATCAAGGTGTGACGTTTGGAAGATGTTGGATTTTGGTTGCATAACATCACTACTTAAATCCCACACATTTTCAATGTCTATTGATGTTAGAATGGCAGGTTGAACTGATGTTAAAATTCAGACGTTTATCAGACGTTGGGATTTGGTCACCATGCCTTACAGCTTGATGTTGGTAATTTACATCAATTTGACATCAGGATGTGACGTTTGGAAGATGTTGGATTTTGGTTACATAACATCACTACTTAAAACCAACAAATTATCAACGTCTATTGATTTTAGAATGGCAGGTTGAACTGACGTTAAAATTCAGACGTTGGGATTTGGTCACCATACCTTACAGCTTAATGTTGGTAATTTACGTCAATTTGACATCAAGGTGTGACGTTTGGAAGATGTTGGATTTTGGTTGCATAACATCACTACTTAAAACCAACAAATTATCAACGTCTATTGATGTTAGAATGGCAAGTTGCACTGACGTTAAAATTCAGACGTTTATCAGACGTTGGGATTTGGTCACCATACCTTACAGCATATTGTTGGTAATTTACGTCAATTTGACATCAGGATGTGACGTTTGGAAGATGTTGGATTTTGGTTGCATAACATCACTACTTAAAACCAACAAATTATCAATGTCTATAGATGTTAGAATGGCAAGTTGAACTGGCGTTAAAATTCAGACGTTTATCAGATGTTGGGATTTGGTCACCATACCTAACAGCTTAATGTTGGTAATTTACGTCAATTTGACATCAAGATGTGACGTTAGGAAGATGTTGTATTTTGGTTACATAACATCACTACTTAAAACCAACAAATTATCAACGTCTATTGACGTTAGAATGGCAGGTTGAACTAATGTTAAAATTCAGACGGTAATCAGATGTTGGGATTTGGTCACCATACCTTACAGCTTAATGCTGGTAATTTATGTCAATTTGACATCAGGATGTGACGTTTGGAAGATGTTGGATTTTGATTGCATAACATCACTACTTAAACCAACAAATTATCAACGTCTATTGATGTTAGAATGGGAAGTTGAACTGACGTTAAAATTCAGATGTTTATCAGACGTTGGGATTTGGTCACCATACCTTACAGCTTAATGTTGGTAATTTACGGCAATTTGACATCAGGATGTGACGTTTGGAAGATGTTGTATTTTGGTTACATAACATCACTACTTAAAACCAACAAATTATCAACGTCTATTGATGTTAGAATGGCAAGTTGAACTGACGTAAAAATTCAGACGTTTATCAGACGTTGGGATTTGTTCACCATACTTTACAGTTTAATGTTGGTAATTTACGTCAATTTGACATCAGGATGTGACGTTTGGAAGATGTTGGATTTTGGTTATGTAACAGCACAAATTAAAACCAACAAATTCTCAACGTCTATTGATGTTAGAATGGCAGGTTGAACTGACGTTAAAATTCAGACGTTTATCAGACGTTGGGATTTGTTCACCATACCTTACAGCTTAATGTTGGTAATTTACGTCAATTTGACATCAAGATGTGACGTTTGGAAGATGTTGTATTTTGGTTACATAACATCACTACTTAAAACCAACAAATTATCATCCTCTATTGATGTTAGAATGGCAGGTTGAACTAACATTAAAATTCAGACGGTAATCAGATGTTGGGATTTGGTCACCATACCTTACAGCTTAATGCTGGTAATTTATGTCAATTTGACATCAGGATGTGACGTTTGGAAGATGTTGGATTTTGGTTGCATAACATCACTACTTAAACCAACAAATTATCAACGTCTATTGATGTTAGAATGGCAAGTTGAACTGACGTTAAAATTCAGAAATTTATCAGACGTTGGGATTTGGTCACCATACCTTACAGCTTAATGTTGGTAATTTACGTCAATTTGACATCAGGATGTGACGTTTGGAAGATGTTGTATTTTGGTTACATAACATCACTACTTAAAACCAACAAATTCTCAACGTCTATTGATGTTAGAATGGCAGGTTGAACTGACGTAAAAATTCAGACGTTTATCAGACGTTGGGATTTGTTCACCATACTTTACAGTTTAATGTTGGTAATTTACGTCAATTTGACATCAGGATGTGACGTTTGGAAGATGTTGGATTTTGGTTATGTAACAGCACAAATTAAAACCAACAAATTCTCAACGTCTATTGATGTTAGAATGGCAGGTTGAACTGACGTTAAAATTCAGACGTTTATCAGACGTTGGGATTTGTTCACCATACCTTACAGCTTAATGTTGGTAATTTACGTCAATTTGACATCAAGATGTGACGTTTGGAAGATGTTGTATTTTGGTTACATAACATCACTACTTAAAACCAACAAATTATCATCCTCTATTGATGTTAGAATGGCAGGTTGAACTAACATTAAAATTCAGACGGTAATCAGATGTTGGGATTTGGTCACCATACCTTACAGCTTAATGCTGGTAATTTATGTCAATTTGACATCAGGATGTGACGTTTGGAAGATGTTGGATTTTGGTTGCATAACATCACTACTTAAACCAACAAATTATCAACGTCTATTGATGTTAGAATGGCAAGTTGAGCTGACGTTAAAATTCAGAAGTTTATCAGACGTTGGGATTTGGTCACCATACCTTACAGCTTAATGTTGGTAATTTAGGTCAATTTGACATCAGGATGTGACGTTTGGAAGATGTTGTATTTTGGTTACATAACATCACTACTTAAAACCAACAAATTCTCAACGTCTATTGATGTTAGAATGGCAGGTTGAACTGACGTTAAAATTCAGACGTTTATCAGACGTTGGGATTTGTTCACCATACTTTACAGCTTAATGTTGGTAATTTACGTCAATTTGACATCAGGATGTGACGTTTGGAAGATGTTGGATTTTGGTTACGTAACAGCACAAATTAAAACCAACAAATTCTCAACGTCTATTGATGTTAGAATGGCAGGTTGAACTGACGTTAAAATTCAGACGTTTATCAGACGTTGGGATTTGTTCACCATACCTTACAGCTTATTGTTGGTAATTTTTGTCAATTTGACATCAGGATGTGACGTTTGGAAGATGTTGGATTTTGGTTGCATAACATCACTACTTAAAACCAACAAATTATCAACGTCTATTGATGTTAGAATGGCAAGTTGAACTGACGTTAAAATTCAAACGTTTATCAGATGTTGGGATTTGGTCACCATACCTTACAGCTTAATGTTGGTAATTTACGACAATTTGACATCAAGATGTGACGTTTGGAAGATGTTGTATTTTGGTTACATAACATCACTATTTAAAACCAACAAATTCTCAACGTCTATTGACGTCAGAATGGCAGGTTGAACTGATGTTAAAATTCAGACGGTAATGAGATGTTGGGATTTGGTCACCATACAGCTTAATGCTGGTAATTTATGTCAATTTGACATCAGGATGTGACGTTTGGAAGATGTTGGATTTTGGTTGCATAACATCACTACTTAAACCAACAAATTATCAATGTCTATTGATGTTAGAATGGCAAGTTGAACTGACGTTAAAATTCAGACGTTTATCAGACGTTGGGATTTGTTCACCATACCTTACAGCTTATTGTTGGTAATTTACGTCAATTTGACATCAAGATGTGACGTTTGGAAGATGTTGTATTTTGGTTACATAACATCACTACTTAAAACCAACAAATTATCATCCTCTATTGATGTTAGAATGGCAGGTTGAACTAACATTAAAATTCAGACGGTAATCAGATGTTGGGATTTGGTCACCATACCTTACAGCTTAATGCTGGTAATTTATGTCAATTTGACATCAGGATGTGACGTTTGGAAGATGTTGGATTTTGGTTGCATAACATCACTACTTAAACCAACAAATTATCAACGTCTATTGATGTTAGAATGGCAAGTTGAACTGACGTTAAAATTCAGAAGTTTATCAGACGTTGGGATTTGGTCACCATACCTTACAGCTTAATGTTGGTAATTTACGTCAATTTGACATCAGGATGTGACGTTTGGAAGATGTTGTATTTTGGTTACATAACATCACTACTTAAAACCAACAAATTATCAACGTCTATTGATGTTAGAATGGCAGGTTGAACTGACGTAAAAATTCAGACGTTTATCAGACGTTGGGATTTGTTCACCATACTTTACAGTTTAATGTTGGTAATTTACGTCAATTTGACATCAGGATGTGACGTTTGGAAGATGTTGGATTTTGGTTACGTAACAGCACAAATTAAAACCAACAAATTCTCAACGTCTATTGATGTTAGAATGGCAGGTTGAACTGACGTTAAAATTCAGACGTTTATCAGACGTTGGGATTTGTTCACCATACCTTACAGCTTATTGTTGGTAATTTACGTCAATTTGACATCAGGATGTGACGTTTGGAAGATGTTGGATTTTGGTTGCATAACATCACTACTTAAAACCAACAAATTATCAACGTCTATTGATGTTAGAATGGCAAGTTGAACTGACGTTAAAATTCAAATGTTTATCAGATGTTGGGATTTGGTCACCATACCTTACAGCTTAATGTTGGTAATTTACGACAATTTGACATCAAGATGTGACGTCTGGAAGATGTTGGATTTTGGTTGCATAACATCACTACTTAAAACCAACAAATTATCAACGTCTATTGATGTTAGAATGGCAAGTTGAACTGACGTTAAAATTCAGACGTTGGGATTTGGTCACCATACCTTACAGCTTAATGTTGGTAATTTACGTCAATTTGACATCAGGATGTGACGTTTGGAAGATGTTGTATTTTGGTTACATAACATCACTACTTAAAACCAACAAATTATCAACGTCTATTGATATTAGAATGGCAGGTTGAACTGACGTTAAAATTCAGACGTTTATCAGACGTTGGGATTTGGTCACCATACCTTACAGCTTAAAGTTGGTAATTTACGTCAATTTGACATCAGGATGTGACGTTTGGAAGATGTTGGATTTTGGTTGCATAACATCACTACTTAAAACCAACAAATTATCAACGTCTATTGATGTTAGAATGGCAGGTTGAAGTGACGTTAAAATTCAGACTTTTATCAGATGTTGGGATTTGTTCACCATACTTTACAGCTTAATGTTGGTAATTTACGTCAATTTGACATCAAGGTGTGACGTTTGGAAGATGTTGGATTTTGGTTGCATAACATCACTACTTAAAACCAACAAATTATCAACGTCTATTGATGTTAGAATGGCAAGTTGAACTGACGTTAAAATTCAGATGTTCATCAGACGTTGGGATTTGGTCACCATACCTTACAGCTTAATGTTGGTAATTTACTACAATTTGACATCAAGATGTGACGTTTGGAAGATGTTGGATTTTGGTTGCATAACATCACTACTTAAAACCAACAAATTATCAACGTCTATTGATGTTAGAATGGCAAGTTGAACTGACGTTAAAATTCAGACATTGGGATTTGGTCACCATACCTTACAGCTTAATGTTGGTAATTTACGTCAATTTGACATCAGGATGTGACGTTTGGAAGATGTTGTATTTTGGTTACATAACATCACTACTTAAAACCAACAAATTATCAACGTCTATTGATATTAGAATGGCAGGTTGAACTGACGTTAAAATTCAGACGTTTATCAGACGTTGGGATTTGGTCACCATACCTTACAGCTTAAAGTTGGTAATTTACGTCAATTTGACATCAGGATGTGACGTTTGGAAGATGTTGGATTTTGGTTGCATAACATCACTACTTAAAACCAACAAATTATCAACGTCTATTGATGTTAGAATGGCAGGTTGAAGTGACGTTAAAATTCAGACTTTTATCAGACGTTGGGATTTGTTCACCATACTTTACAGCTTAATGTTGGTAATTTACGTCAATTTGACATCAAGGTGTGACGTTTGGAAGATGTTGGATTTTGGTTGCATAACATCACTACTTAAAACCAACAAATTATCAACGTCTATTGATGTTAGAATGGCAAGTTGAACTGACGTTAAAATTCAGATGTTTATCAGACGTTGGGATTTGGTCACCATACCTTACAGCTTAATGTTGGTAATTTACGTCAATTTGACATCAGGATGTGATGTTTGGAAGATGTTGGATTTTGGTTGCATAACATCACTACTTAAAACCAACAAATTATCAACGTCTATTGATGTTAGAATGGCAGGTTGAACTGACGTTAAAATTCAGACGTTGGGATTTGGTCACCATACCTTACAGCTTAATGTTGGTAATTTACGTCAATTTGACATCAGGATGTGACGTTTGGAAGATGTATTTTGGTTACATAACATCACTACTTAAAACCAACAAATTATCAACGTCTATTGATATTAGAATGGCAGGTTGAACTGATGTTAAAATTCAGACGTTTATCAGACGTTGGGATTTGGTCACCATACCTTACAGCTTAAAGTTGGTAATTTACGTCAATTTGACATCAGGATGTGACGTTTGGAAGATGTTGGATTTTGGTTGCATAACATCACTACTTAAAACCAACAAATTATCAACGTCTATTGATGTTAGAATGGCAGGTTGAACTGACGTTAAAACTCAGACGTTGGGATTTGGTCACCATACCTTACAGCTTAATTTTGGTAATTTACGTCAATTTGACATCAAGGTGTGACGTTTGGAAGATGTTGGATTTTGGTTGCATAACATCACTACTTAAATCCCACACATTTTCAATGTCTATTGATGTTAGAATGGCAGGTTGAACTGACGTTAAAATTCAGACGTTTATCAGACGTTGGGATTTGTTCACCATACCTTACAGCTTAATGTTGGTAATTTACGTCAATTTGACATCAAGATGTGACGTTTGGAAGATGTTGTATTTTGGTTACATAACATCACTACTTAAAACCAACAAATTATCAACGTCTATTGATGTTAGAATGGCAGGTTGAACTAACATTAAAATTCAGACGGTAATCAGATGTTGGGATTTGGTCACCATACCTTACAGCTTAATGCTGGTAATTTATGTCAATTTGACATCAGGATGTGACGTTTGGAAGATGTTGGATTTTGGTTGCATAACATCACTACTTAAACCAACAAATTATCAACGTCTATTGATGTTAGAATGGCAAGTTGAACTGACGTTAAAATTCAGAAGTTTATCAGACGTTGGGATTTGGTCACCATACCTTACAGCTTAATGTTGGTAATTTACGTCAATTTGACATCAGGATGTGACGTTTGGAAGATGTTGTATTTTGGTTACATAACATCACTACTTAAAACCAACAAATTCTCAACGTCTATTGATGTTAAAATGGCAGGTTGAACTGACGTTAAAATTCAGACGTTTATCAGACGTTGGGATTTGTTCACCATACTTTACAGCTTAATGTTGGTAATTTACGTCAATTTGACATCAGGATGTGACGTTTGGAAGATGTTGGATTTTGGTTACGTAACAGCACAAATTAAAACCAACAAATTCTCAACGTCTATTGATGTTAGAATGGCAGGTTGAACTGACGTTAAAATTCAGACGTTTATCAGACGTTGGGATTTGGTCACCATACCTTACAGCTTAAAGTTGGTAATTTACGTCAATTTGACATCAGGATGTGACGTTTGGAAGATGTTGGATTTTGGTTGCATAACATCACTACTTAAAACCAACAAATTATCAACGTCTATTGATGTTAGAATGGCAGGTTGAAGTGACGTTAAAATTCAGACTTTTATCAGACGTTGGGATTTGTTCACCATACTTTACAGCTTAATGTTGGTAATTTACGTCAATTTGACATCAAGGTGTGACGTTTGGAAGATGTTGGATTTTGGTTGCATAACATCACTACTTAAAACCAACAAATTATCAACGTCTATTGATGTTAGAATGGCAAGTTGAACTGACGTTAAAATTCAGATGTTTATCAGACGTTGGGATTTGGTCACCATACCTTACAGCTTAATGTTGGTAATTTTCGTCAATTTGACATCAGGATGTGATGTTTGGAAGATGTTGGATTTTGGTTGCATAACATCACTACTTAAAACCAACAAATTATCAACGTCTATTGATGTTAGAATGGCAGGTTGAACTGACGTTAAAATTCAGACGTTGGGATTTGGTCACCATACCTTACAGCTTAATGTTGGTAATTTACGTCAATTTGACATCAGGATGTGACGTTTGGAAGATGTATTTTGGTTACATAACATCACTACTTAAAACCAACAAATTATCAACGTCTATTGATATTAGAATGGCAGGTTGAACTGATGTTAAAATTCAGACGTTTATCAGACGTTGGGATTTGGTCACCATACCTTACAGCTTAAAGTTGGTAATTTACGTCAATTTGACATCAGGATGTGACGTTTGGAAGATGTTGGATTTTGGTTGCATAACATCACTACTTAAAACCAACAAATTATCAACGTCTATTGATGTTAGAATGGCAGGTTGAACTGACGTTAAAACTCAGACGTTGGGATTTGGTCACCATACCTTACAGCTTAATTTTGGTAATTTACGTCAATTTGACATCAAGGTGTGACGTTTGGAAGATGTTGGATTTTGGTTGCATAACATCACTACTTAAATCCCACACATTTTCAATGTCTATTGATGTTAGAATGGCAGGTTGAACTGACGTTAAAATTCAGACGTTTATCAGACGTTGGGATTTGTTCACCATACCTTACAGCTTAATGTTGGTAATTTACGTCAATTTGACATCAAGATGTGACGTTTGGAAGATGTTGTATTTTGGTTACATAACATCACTACTTAAAACCAACAAATTATCAACGTCTATTGATGTTAGAATGGCAGGTTGAACTAACATTAAAATTCAGACGGTAATCAGATGTTGGGATTTGGTCACCATA